>NC_140171.1:34994852-35112272 GCF_963971535.1 Notolepis coatsorum
TCATACTTCACTGCTACAATTTCATTCAATCACAATGCCTATATAAGAGCATGCTATAACATTTCAAATGTGCTCTTACACTGTGAATGTCATTAAAAATACAACAAATATCAATGGCATGCATTCGTTTCGTTTTGACTGCCAGAACTCCCCACCTTTGTCTTCCATTTTAGTACAGTAGTAGATTAAAGTTTCATCACAACCGGGCATAGCTCAACTGTCTGTCAAACTAATTTAATTGGACCCTGAGTGCATGTCATTTGCCTATTTTGATTGCAGACAGGTATCAAGGCTAGTCTATGTGTGCATATAGTTGATACATAAATCGCCCAGGAGCTGAATGGATACCGTAGTCTATAGTCTTATATGAATAGCAGGTGTCTAGACTCTAGACTTATTGATAATGTGTACGTAAGGTCAACACGGTTTGGATGACATACTGTTGACAGAGTCACATATGGGGCGACAATAACTTGGTCATGACGACAAGGTCCTCTCACTTCAGCCCTTAATCGGCGTGGTTTATTATCATATTGAGCATTAGTACATGAGACCTTCTCTCTGTGAGAGGTAGATGGGAAGAGACCTATAGCGCCCTCTTGTGGAAACAGTTAGACAGTTACATGCAATAGTATACATTACATAACTTTAACACTCCCACTTACGGCTGTCTTGTATACTGTACAACTTTTCAAAAACAATCTTCAAAGAAAATAATACAGTTCAGAGCATCAAAAATAATATGGCAGTCAATACTACATAACAGGCAATATTTACACACCAAACATGACCTCTGCAAATCTTCTCAATTTCAGTTTGGAAACAGGCTTCGTCATAGCGTCTGCAACCATGTCGTCTGTCGGACAATAAACAAGTGTCATCCTTTCTTCCCTGATGACTGATCTGATTAAATGATATTTTATATCCACATGTTTACACCTCTGTCGGCACACAGGGTTTCTCGCAATTGCAATGGTTCCCTGGTTGTCTTCATAAACAACAGTTTTCTTATATACATAGGTATCCATTCCTTCGAGCAGTTGTTCTAGATAAATACATTCCTGTATTGTCATAGCTAGAGCCATGTATTCAGCTTCACAAGTTGACAGTGCCACTGTGGGCTGCTTCTTTGTTTTCCACGAAACCAGTGAGCTGTTTGTGTTCAAACTCACACAATACCCTGTGGTACTTCTTCTGTCTGTGGTGTCTGCCGCCCAATCTGCATCACTGTAGGCTTTAAGCCCTAAGCCCTCGCTGCTCTTTCTGAAACAAAGCTGTTTATCTGCTGTACCTTTGAGATAACGAAAAACATGTTTTGCTGTAATCCAGTGCTCCTCTGTGGGATCAGCAAAATGCTGTGACAATTTACTCACTACAAAACATAGGTCAGGGCGAGTACATGTTGTCAAATAAATGAGGCTACCTACAGCTTCTCTGTACATTTTTACATCTGTCAATTTCTGAGCATCCTCTTGGTAGTCTAGCTTTTGATCACATGGTGTTTCCCTTGTTCTACATTCTTGCATGTCAAAACGTTTCAGGATCTTTTCCACATATCTCTTCTGGGATATTTTTACACAACTGGCAGACTGTTCGAAGTCCATGCCTAGAAAATGCTTTAACCTGCCTAGGTCTTTCATTTTGAATCTGGTGGAGAGCATACTTTTCACCTGCTCTAGATTTCTAGTGTTGTCTGCTGCGATGATCAAATCATCCACCCAAATGACAATTATCACTTTTCCTGACTCTTTTGACTCCCTTGAGTAAACACAGGGGTGGGGTCTACTGGGTTCTGTAGGAAGTGATTTTCAATGAGACATGTATGAAGCATCTCGTTCCAATTTCGCCCAGACTGTTTCAGGCCGTAAATGGATTTCTCTAGCTTACACACTAGCTTCTCTCCTTTCTTCTCGTATCCTTCAGGTTGTTCCATGTATATCTCCCTATCTATGGGTGCGTGCAGGTAGGCTGTCTTCACATCCATCTGGTGTAAAATCAAACTGTCCTCAGCTGCTTTCTGCATCACTACCCTTACACTGGTCAGATTAGCTGTGGGGGAGAATGTTTCACTGTAGTCTATCCCCTCCCTCTGGCTGTAACCTGTAGCTACAAACCTGGCTCTGTACTTGTCGTGGCCTTCAATACCCTCCTTGATTGAGTACACCCATTTTCCTCCCACTGTCTGTCTGCCCTCTGGTAACTTGGTTAGAGTAAAGCTGTGGTTGTCCTCTAGGGACCTCATCTCCTCATCCATTGCTCTCTCCCATTTACTTGATTCAGGGGACACTATGGCCTCTTTAAAGGTCTGAGGTACTCCACTCACTACTCTGTAGCAGTAATCAATGCTGGTAAGTGTACTGTCATCCTTGTCACTTTCTCTCACGGGCATAGTCTTTCAGATACTTTGGGGGTTTGTGTTCCCGTGAGAGATACCTCCCACTGCATGAGGCACGTGACATCACCCTCGGGTGCTCCTCGTCATCATCCTCTGGGGGTTGCTGACTGTCTGTCTGCACGACTGTGCTAAGTAGGCTGAGGTGTCTCTATTTCTTCACACCTTTCTCTGGAGTCCAGCTCTGGCTCCTCTGTCTGTGTCTCGTTCTCACATGTTGTCTTTGTGACAAATTTATATAGCCTGTGTTTTTGCACTTTCCCTTTACCGGGATAATAGACTAGGAAAGCGGGGCTTCCTTTGTCGTGCCCTACAAAGAGTCCTTTTTCACATCTGGACTTGAGCTTTCCTCTGTCCTGCTGGTAAGCATAACACACTGATCCAAATTTATGCATTCTAGCTAGATTACATTTCTTTCCTGTCAGTGCTGTATACGGGGTGGTGCCCGTGTCACAGTGTGCTTATTAAAACACCTGTTTCTGGTGTAAGCGGCTTCTTGTACCGCATAATGCCACAGACTCTTAGGTAAGTTACCAGCTATTAGCTTACACCTAGCCATTTCGAAAAGAGTACGTCCTTCCCTCTCTGCCACCCCGTTCTGGTGTGGGGAGTACGGACATGACGTCTCGTGTCTTATCTTGTTCCTTCTCAACAGTGATTGGAACTCTCTATTTGTGAACTCGGTTCCGTTGTCGGACCTCAAGCATCTTATGTTGCCATAAGGGGCTACGTCTGCCAGGAATTTCTGTGTGTGTCACTCTTTGCTTTGAGAAAGTAAACAAACACTGCCCCTGTACACACATCTGTAAAATACTGTACATATCTAAAGCCACCTATGGACTTGTTGCTTACTGGACCGGCTAGATCTGTGTTAACTAGCACAAGTGGTACCTTTACTTTTTCTGTGCGACTTCTGTTTCTCGATTGAGTGAACTTCCCCTTTATGCACACTTCACATTCTTTGTCAGGTCTACGCTTTTCACCTTTAATGTGCATGCCTTCTGTCACTGCTTGCAGTTTCAGTAAATCCTCATAATTACAATGACCCATGATCTCATGCCATGTCTGAATATCGTGACTGACAGTCACATTAGACATATCATTATTATTACACTTGTCGTTGTCATTACACTCTGTTTGTAGATAATACATACTCTTGTACACCTCTTTTTTTTTATCCACTTTTTCTCCCATTTTCTATATTTTCTCCCATCCCAATTTCGTATCATCCAATTCAACCCTCCCCTGTCACGAACGCTGTTTCTTGCCTCCCACAAGCCGGCTGCAATGTGGACTAAGTCATACATAGCACAAGTCCCCTCCGGTACTTGAGGTAACAGCAGTCGCATCTTTTCACCTGCGCAGCTCGATCTCTCAGTGGCGAGGAGTAACGCGTGGGAGGCTCACGCTGCCCCCGACACTTCCTGATTCTACTGCGCAGGCGCACCAACCGACCTGTAGGAGTCGCTGTCCACAACGCCCGATCCCCACCCATCAGTTTCCCACCCCCTAATACGGCCAATGTGTATTAGTATGGACGGCCAGCTAAACTGAAAGCAATGTGGAGCGCTGGGCTCGAACAGGCAAGCCCAGCGTCTCCGTCATTCGTGGCGAGCGCCTTGCCCACTACGCCACGTAGCCGCCCACTCTTGTACACCTCTATGTTAAATCGCATACCGTCAGGCTCTACAAGAACATCTTTACCTTCATTGAAGAACACTTTGGCACCGTTTGCAGTAGCAGATTTTACAGAGAATAGTTCTTGTGGGAACGAGGGTATGTAGAGAGCGTTCTTTAACGTCACTGTACCCCGGTGCCCCTCACTGTCTATGAGGCATACCTGTGTGTCTCCTCTCCCTTGCGCCAACCCGTAAGTGCGCTTCCCGTCTGCCAGCTCCATGCTGTGTCTCTCCGGCTCGAAGGTGTTGTCAAAGTTCTTGAATCGATTCCTGTCGTTGATGACGTGGGACGACGCACCTGTGTCCACGATCAGTCCCTTCCTTTGGGCCTGCTGCTGCTGCGTTGGCTGGGTGACGTACGCTGTCTGCGCCCCGTAGATGAAGTCCTCTCGTCCCGCTACTCTCCGGGCGTCGTCTCGACTCGTCTCACGTCCACCGTCGTCGCCATCTTGTCCACAGCCGCCATCTTGTCCATGCGCGTATTGTGCGCTCTGGTCGCGTTTCTTTCTACACACTTTGTCTGTGTGCCCCGTGGATTTGCAGAAGCTACACCAAACAGTCTTTGTGCAGTTATCTTTCCGATGGCCTTTTTCTCGGCATCGCCAACACGCCAGCTCCGTCGTGGGCCTGGGCCCTCATTCATCAACGTGGCGTGGAAAGTGTTCTATTTCCACACGTAAGCACAGAATGTAGAATCAGTGCACTCACAGAAGAATCGGGATTCACCACACGTGCGTACGCAGGTTCTACGCACACCTGTCATGATGAATATGACTTCGATCCTACGTTTGAGCTTGTGCACTGTTTTAAGTATTTGCATACCAGAACCGCCCCGATTAACCATATACGGTAATGGAATACCCCCATGAAATGTGGAAAAATGGACTAAGCCGAGGGAAGCGTGTTATGAGAACGGTGATGTCGGATATGATATCTATTAACCATTGCTGCCTGGGCAGCGCAAACACTAATAAAGACTGTGCTGGAATATGACTGCCTTTTCCCGTGTTGTTTGATTAATACCCAGGGATTAAAGTTCTCCTCAATTTTATTCCAAATCGCGATGGATTTTCCGTCAATTTTCTACCTGCTGCATATGATTTCTAGAGGCATACTACAATCTATTTTGATGTCAGTATTGGGTAGCCTATATAAACAATAATACGAGAGCATATACAAGAACAATGAATCTCACTGCATGTATGATGTAGCCTGCCTTTCAATACATGAACTTGAATCCCATCATGTTTGTGTGCGGGACTCACAAGGCTGTTGTCACAATGGGTGGTACCGGTACAGTAATAACAGTCCACACAATATCACGATGGACCATGCCATAGCCTATGTTCTATTAGGACATGATCTGTGACGACAAATGTTCTAGAATGTTTGATTAAGATATCATACTCTGACAGCATGCCTATGATCAACAAAAACGCGAACTTGAATCCCATCATATACATAGTCTGTCCACTATCTGGTGTCATTGCAATGCGTTTTTTATTCTTTCTTATACAGTAAAAAGGGGGAAGAACACTATATCGTGGGTGTTCATATGACTTGTATTCTGCTTACAGCTTCGAAATTCCACTTGTTTCGTTTAACATAAAGCCTTTTAAATATAATCAAAACGTTCCCGTGTTTCTGCGGTCTGTGCGCAAAATAATAACGAGTTGAGCTACGCGGAGTACACCCCGTATAGTACACCCCGTATATTCCGATAACGCTATATGAACCATGCTGCATTCATTCTTTTTTTTTTTTTATATTTTTTTTTTTTGCACAAATCTCTCCAACATTCCAAACATCTCTTTCCACATCATCATATTCAATTTCCAGGATTTGCCTTTTTCTTTTTTGTAAGAACATACAAAACATGTAAAGGACTCATACAAATACATTAATAACTGACATGGAAAATAAAAAAATACTTACGAAAAAAGAAACATACTATACTATACATTATGCGTATACATTCCTGATATATATACGTTGCATGTAGACCGAATTACCTTCGAGCAGGTATGTGCTGCATCCTCTATCGGGATGTCACCCTTCTCCATATTGCATGTGAGAGAAAGCGCCCCAGACATATGCAGTTGTGCATGATAACATGCATGCACGCATGTCTCCGACACATGTATGTGGGTACGTGTATCACGTAAGCATATGTACATGCCTCATATGTGTGTGTGTGCATCTTCCTGGTATGTGACTGTACTCCTATCTCTTGTGTGTGTTTCGTATCCATGTGTGCCTCTGCCCCCTATGTGAGTGTATATCTCAGATGTGTATATATATGTGCGTCTCAGCTACGTATGTGTGTGTCTCCTATATACATGTGTGTCCCCCTTATGTGTCAGTGAAAGCTTATATTTCAACTATGTGTATATGTAGGTATGTGTATGCCTATTTCCTATAAATGAGTATGTGCATGTATGTGTGCCCCTGACGTGTATACCTTATCCTTGTGTATATGAGTGTGTGTAAACCTATTATGTACACATATGAATATGTGTATCCTAGATACTTGTATGCGGCTATACCTGCGCACATGTGAGTGTGATAGAGACAGTGACCGTTCCATAGACACACCATCCGGACATAAAATATATGTACATATATACACAATACATTATAAAGCACAAGTACCATCAGATCAAATCCCCTTTTTCATATTCATCCTTGATAATATTGTAATCCCATCTTAATCATTTGTCCCCAGACCGTTCAGTCAGGTGTAGAAAACTGTCCCATACCTCAGCGAAAATATCCTCTCTCCCTGCGACTCTATACGTCACCCTTTCATATGATGCTGTCCGGAACATTAGTTCCATCCATTCTTTAAAAGTAATATCAACAGGTGATTTCCAATGTCGTAAATGCAATTCTACATCCTGATATCATGGCCATTCTATACCACATTCCCCGGTATTTAGGCAGTTTAATCCCTTTCGGTACTATACCCAAAACACATGCCATTGGGGCGTTATTTATCTTCACATTCAAGACCTTACTTAGGAATATCACAATTTGATCCCACATTTTCCGGACCTTCTCACATTCGTACAACATGTGCAGTAAAGTGCCTGTCTCCTTCTCACATCTCCAGCAGATGTCACTGTCCCTTAATTTCAGTCTGGCCAGTTTACTAGGCGTCCAATAGCTTCTATTCAACACTTTGTAAAAAATAAGTTGTGATTGCGCCTCCCTAGAGAATTTACTCCATTTGGACACCAGTTTCTCCCACATTTCCTCAGTAATATCCTCACGTACATCGTTCTCCCAGCTCAATCTCAGACCCGCCAATTTGGGTGCATTGTATTCTCTTATAACATCATAAAATCTTGACGCACCGCCTTTCCTACGCCATCCTTTATAGAATATTTCTTGAATTGCAGTAATCGGGCCACACTTTGGTCCTCCTATTGATGACGATATACAATGTCTAATCTGTAGGAATTTATAAAAGTTTTTATTATCTATATCAAAATCCTCTTTAATATCCTCAAAAGGCAAGACCCCATCCTCCCCGGCTATATCCCCTAGTACATGTATCCCCCTTTTAATCCAATCGTCCCATATGACTGATTTCTTACCAATCTTTAGTTTCTTATTATACCATATAGAGGCTCTCGTAGTTAAATATGGGCTATCACCAGTCATTTTGTGCGATTGATTCCAAGTTTCCCTGATAAATGCCATTAAAGGGTTTTTAAAAGGTATAGGTCTGTCTGATTGTGTCAGGAAGGATTCCAGAGATGAGGGATATATCATTTCCTCCTCCATCTTGACCCAAGCAGGTGCCTCCTCAGACGAGTGATTCAGTTTGGAGAGCGAGAATGCATAGTGATACCAGTCTAGTTTAGGCAGGGATAAGCCGCCATTTTCCTTTGCTGCATACATTTTGGCCCGTCCAAATAGCGGCCTTTTGCCCCCCCCCACAGATAAACATTAATGACTTTGTCATACTGTTTGAGTAATTGGGTCGGGAGAGTCAGCGGCAACATATATAGGATATAATTTAATTTGGGAGCCAATATCATTTTTACTAGGTTTATCTTTCCCAGGAGGGACATATTCATTTTGGCCCAATTCTGGGTCAGAGCACTAATGTGTTCGATTATAGGGGCAATATTGGTTTGCATCAACTCTTTCAGACCTGGGATCAGCTTTATTCCTAGGTATATCAACCCTGACGGCATCCATCTGTATTGCCACCCCCTTCTGATATCAGGGGGACAACATTTAGAGAGAGGCATTGCTTCTGACTTGCTCCAGTTGATTGTGTACCCAGATATTTCGGAGAAGGACTCGATAATAGTTCCAATGACCCCAGCTGCTGTTCGGGGATTGCTGGATACCAATAAGATATCGTCCGCATACAAAAATAATTTATGTTCTACCTGTCTCGCTATTATCCCTTTGATGTCCTGATTAGTCCTTAGTGCGATAGCAAGTGGTTCGAGGAAGAGCGCAAACATTTGGGGAGAAAGCGGAGAACCTTGTCTCGTCCCCCGCCCTAGGTTAAAGGGCGAGGATACGATCCCGTTGGTCAATACTGATGCCATCGGATTTGTGTATAACAGTTTTACCCACCCGGTAAACGATGGTCCGAACCCGAAGCGCTCTAGTGTGTGAAATAAGAATGCAAATTCCACCTTATCAAAGGCCTTTTCGGCATCCAATGAGAAGGCCACTGTAGGTTCTACATCATTCCTGACCTTCCACATTATGTGTAGGAGTCTGCGGATATTATCAGCTGAGTTTCTCCCCTTCACAAAGTCCACTTGATCTGAATGCACCAGAGTTGGTAATACATCTTCTATTCTATTCGCAAGTATCTTTGCCAATACTTTTTCTTCCAAATTGCTCAGGGATATAGGTCTATAGCTTCCACAGCATTGAGGGTCTTTGCCCTTTTTCTGTAGTAATGTAATAGTGGCAGATCTCAAGCTAGTGGGCAAGCCCCCCTTTAACAATGAATCCTCATATACTTTTAATAGTCTCGGAGCGATTATATCACTGAATTGTTTGTAGAAATCGGGAGTAAACCCGTCGTCTCCTGGTGCTTTACCCAATTTAAGGCTGTTGATTGCCGCGTGTATTTCTTCTATCGAGACCCCCCCCTCCATTGATTTTACCTGTTGTTTCGATAATGACGGTAATTTGATTCTGTCGAAGAACGCGTCCATTTTTAGCTGATCCACCGCCTTCTGTGGGGTATACAAGTCCTGGTAGAAGCACCTGAAAACATTATTAATTTCCTTTTTGTCTGTAATGATCTTGTCATCTTTATTACGAATCGAGGATATAATATTTTGATTATGCATTTGTTTAACCCGATTCGCTAGTATTTTACCCGCTCTCTCCCCTTGTTCATAGTATCTTTGGTTGGTCCTAAATAACGCGTATTCAGCCTTCTTTTGATATATGTTGTTCAATTCGTATTTGGATTTGCTTAGGTTTCTCCACGTTTCTGGGTCTGGTCTCTGACTGTGCTGTTTCGAGAGTATTTTAATTTCCTCATCTAACGCTGTCATTTTTTGTTTCTCTGCCCTTTTTAGTATCGCACCGTATTGTATGAGTCGTCCTCTCATGTAAGCTTTACATGTGTCCCACATTATGCCACTATCATCTATTGACCCTTCATTAAGTTCCCAAAATTCCTTAAATATAGTTCTAATATACGCACACGATCCTTCATCATTTAACATCAGGTTATTGAATCGCCATCTCCGAGATCGTTGCCCTTCTTCCATGGATGTGATCACTAAATCAACTGGAGCATGGTCAGATATTACAATGTTCCCTATCCCAGTACTTGCCACCTGTTCTACCAGTGCGCTAGAGATCAGGAAATAATCTATTCTAGAGTATGAGGAATGCGGGTGAGAGTAAAACGTGTAGTCTCTTTCTTGTGGGTTCATAACCCTCCAAATATCCACTAGACCCAATTCCTCTATCAGAACACCAACCGCCAGTCTCCCTGTGTTGTCAGCGGTCCTGGGTTGATACGATCTGTCCATTAAGGTGTTTCCAACCAAGTTGAAGTCCCCCCCTATGATTACGTTGCTATTCCCTATTTTCCTGATCACCTCACATACCTCATGGAAAAAGTCTGAGGATGACCCGTTGGGCGCATATATATTAGCTAAAGTAGTCCTCTGTCCCTCTAAATCAGCATCCAGTATAACCCATCTTCCCTCATCATGTGAGAAACTATTGTGCACCTTTAGGTCTAAGTTTTTTCTCACCAATATTGCCACCCCCCTCTTCCTAGAAGAGAACGTACTATAGTATATTTGTCCCACCCAATCCCTTTTAAGCTTGGCCGACTCCTCCTCATCCAGGTGTGATTCCTGAATTAGTGCAATATCTGTCTTTTTTTGTTTCAAGAACGTCAATATCTTTTTTCTCTTAATGGGATGATGACATCCGTCTATATTCCACGATATTATTTTAATCAGCCCCATATTCCTCGTAATGCATCTCCCCTGTGCAATCCAGGACGTATTCTAGTGCCTGAGACTGTGAAGATATATATACAATAGTTTATTTTAATGAAATAAAAAAGAACATATAAAAAAAACATAAATACATTTCCCCCCCCCACATTTACCCAAGCTACGTTCGATATGACCCCAGATAGAACAGTCGTACCGAGTGTGAGATCGATACTCCCCCATGCACCTTGGTCCCCCTCGACTAACAGAGGAGTGCATATGGCACAAGGCAGGTTGCCCAAAACTGTGCCCCTACTATCTTGTATACCCTGATGTAACGTATGGCTCACACTGTAATCTATATACAGTGCGGTCAATTCAACTGAACTTGACAAAACGGTAACGTTTCCAACAATTAACATTTGTATATCTCTCAGATATATATTGGTATATTGTAACTTCTATGACATAGCCATAATGGCCTGTGGTTCATTTCGTTATACTTTTCCTGTATCCATCCGGGATATTTCCCCTCCCACAGTTTTATCATATTCTCCTATCTATTGCCCTCTATTCTCATTACACATATTTTTTTTTCATATTTCTTTTTTTTTTCCAATCCCTTTTTTTTTTTGTCTTTTCTTTTATATACATATTGGCATTTTGTGATGTTATTTATTCTATGACGATGCCCCCGTGACTTATCTGTATCCATGCGCTTATGCTGCATTCATTCTGAGAGAAAGATCTATTATTCCAAATGCTATTTATAGGGTTTTGACCATAATTACACTACTGTTGCTATTTTACAATGAACTATAATGGATTACGGGGGTCATACAGAACACGCGCCAGTGTCTTTATTTCCGCCTTGAAACTAATGCAGAACTGAGGAGCGCTTATGCGTAGTAACGATATTCTACCATGCACTGGGCGTCAGCTAAGTGTGCTCCGACCTGTGCGTACACGTAAGCACGGAGTCAAGTTCAAGTTGAAATTGATGAATCCCACTCTTTGCTTAGAAATGATCGTACGCACAGGTTAAGCACAAATCTGTGCGTAAGAGACGTTGATGAATGAGGGCCCGGCCTGGTCTTTTCTCTCGGTGCCGCCCGGGCCTTCAGCACCCTCTCTCCCACCTCCACGGCGACTGGGTGTGTGTCTTCTGAGGCCTCAAAGTTCCGCAACTTGGCCTTGAACTCTCCCAGCGACATGTCCGCTGAACCGTGTGTCACCAGTAGTGTGAACGGTTTGTACAGCTCCAGTAGTCCTCTCATAACCATCGCCATCATTAGTCCATCGCTTGGTGCTTCTCCTGCACTCTTAAGCGCCGTAATGATCTGCTCAGCTCTGATGACGTATTCGGTCACAGTCTCTGTGTGCGCCTTCTTCAGCACGGTTAGTGTTATGTAGAGGGATACGATTCAGGGTCTTCCCCGTCCGATATAATGTTCTCTCAACACTTTCAGGCTCTCTCGGCCTTTGTCCTTAGTGCCGCGGAATATCAGCCCCAAGCTTGTGTCGTCTAGCAGTGGTGCTAACTCACAGTATGCGTCGGCATTTCGCTTGGTATCCTGGGCTTGCGCTTCCGCCGTTAGTGGTCCCGTGGGGGCCGTCAAGATCGTTGTCTTCAGTCCCACACCGTGCATGCAGCACAACATTCGCTCTTCCCAGAGCTCATAGTCCTCTGCTCCTCCGTTGAACGAGGGCCATTTGCTCTTTCCTTTGGTCGCCATCCCTTTTTGATGGTAGGCGTAGCTTTAGCTCCTGTTAGCTTAGCTTTAGCCACGCGGTGCTCCCGGTGCTAAACTAGCCTATACTTTAGCTAAACTTGCTACCCTTATTATTTCGCCCCCTGCGTGATCTGGGCCCATAACCTGTTGACAGAGTCACATATGGGGCGACAATAACTTGGTCATGACGACAAGGTCCTCTCACTTCGGCGTGGTTTATTATCACATTGAGCATTAGTACATGAGACCTTCTCTCTGTGAGAGGTAGATGGGAAGAGACAGAGAGGGAGGGAACATTCCCTTAAATACCCTCTTACCTGGCGCCAGCGTCAATAGCTCCGCCTATAGCGCCCTCTTGTGGAAACAGTTAGACAGTTACATGCAATCGTATACATTACGTAAGGGATAATGTATAGCTACGAGGTCATTGTCGCAAAATAATTGACCGACACAGAGTTTAAAATACCGAGGCGCAGCGCCGAGGTGTTTTAAACGTGTTATGGTTTGACACCGACCCCAAACGCAACGACACAAGAGAGTTGGATTCAGAGTTGCCAAATACAAGGGCTTGTTTATTTGGTGACTAGAATAAGTGAAAACAGGGAAAGCAGGTAAACAAGAAACAGGTACAATGAACAAGGGGCAAGGTTCTGCTGCTCTGCAGCTTCTCCCGGAAGGGTAGTCTTGGGAAGCAGGAGCAGACCTCTGTACCGCTCTGCAGACTCTCACGGCGGACCTCTCAGATGTTGTGCAAGACCGAGAGAGGGAGAGAGGGAACGGGTCAGTGACAGAGCAGACTTGAAACGAGCTGGAGGACAGGGTGTTATATTCTTCGTGTTAAACAACACAGTGATGAGCAATATTCCAAAAACAGCCCAAGTGAATATCTTCATGTAAACACACAGTGAGCAAAAATCCAAACACCGTCCAATTGTGAAATACTATCTTCGTGTAAATACACAGTGAGCAAAAATCCAACACAGTCCAAATGTGAAACAATATCTTCGTGTAAATACACAGTGAGCAAAAAATCCAAACACAGTCCAAATGTGAAATAATATCTTCGTGTAAATACACAGTGGGAGGTGGAAGATCCCAAAATATTATTCCATAAAGGAAAGAGCAAAAACGTTAATGGCTGGGTGAGTGACTGTCTGACAAAAAGGTGGTAGACTTCAGTGTAAAGGTTACACACGAAAATCGGAATTAGGTCAAGACAGTCAGTCTAGAAAAACTCACCCAGACGAGCTGCGTAAAAGGAACAGGAACAACAGTGGAGGCGAGCGCGCGCCACGGAGCAGGTATCCAAGCGGAGGCTTCTAGGAAAGCGGAGGCTTCTAGGAAAGCGGAGGCTTCTAGGAATTCCTGGAGATTAGCACAGTGAAACAGCAGCAACGGGGAAAAACATCCAGCGACAAATCAAGACGAACCAACAACTTAGGGTGGGGAAAACGGGGTATAAATAATGAGGGATCGATTGATTGAAAAGCAGTGACAGCTGGGGAATGTGATTGAAAAGCGTGGGGAAGTGAGAGAACCAATCAGCGACGTCTCAGATGACGTCAGCGGAGAGAAACGTGTGAACGAGGGAATTGAAATACTTGACAGAAAAAAATGAATGAAAACAAAGCGAGGGTGGTTAAAGGAACAGAACGAGTGAGAAGGCAAGGACAGAAACCTCACAGTACCCCCCCCTCAACGGGAGCCACCTGGCGACCAGGCCGACCCGGCCCGTCAGGATGGGCTCGATGGAAGTCAGTGATCATCCACCAACACGGGAGGCGCCGGATCAGGAGCTGGAGGCAAAAAGGGGACTGAGGGAGACGGGCTTAACCCGGGAGACATGGAACACGGGGCGGATGTGCATGGATGCAGGAAGCTTCAGGCGCAGGGCCGCCGGACTGAGTACCTTCAGGACCTCGAAAGGTCCGACGAAACGGGGTTTGAGCCTCCTGGCCGAGGACCGTAGCGGGAGGTCCCTTGCGGAGAGCCACACCCTCTGCCCAGGGCGGTAAGTCGGCGCAGGAACCCGGCGCCGGTCGGCACCACGACAGGCGCGCTCAGACGTCTGGAGCAGCGGACCAATCATCACAGTACTTCAAGAAGCCCGTGGTGGGGAAAGAGCCAAACCTTACAGCACCCGGCGACCCACACGGCCCCGGCCTGCCCGGACGGGACCCAAGGAAGCCGGCGATCAGGGGCACTGGAGAGGGGGACAAAGACAGAGGCCCGGAGAGGGGGACCGGAGACGTGGACAGAGGACCGGCGAGGGAGGCCGGAGACGGGGACTGGGACCCGACAGCGGAGGCCGGGCACAGGGACAGAGAACCGGCGAGGGAGGCCGGAGACGAGGACTGGGACCCGGTGAGGGGGCTGGACGGCACCCGAAGACACCGGGCACGACAGGAGGGGCTCCACCCCTTGATGGCACCGGAGGACCAGGCGATGTGGGGCTCGTGCAGCGCGAGCCAGGGCCTGCCCAGGACCACAGGGACAAGAGGAGAGCTGGTGACGAAAAACTGGAGCCTCTCAACGTGGTCACCAGCAACGGTGAGAAGGACTGGACAGGTGCGTTGAGTGACGTCAGCCAGGCGGCGATGATCCATTGCGAAGACCTCCAAGGGCCTCTCGAGGTCCTCAAGCGGAATGCCGGCCCGGGTGGCAAACCCAACGTCCATGAAACTCCCCTCAGCACCAGAGTCCATGAGTGCACCCACCGTCGCCCGCTGGTCCGCCCAGGCTAGGGTGACGTCCGCCAGACGGTTGGGTGGTGCACGGGTGGGTATGGACGAGAGGTCCGGAGGCGACTCACCAGCGGGCCTCCGGGGCGGGGGACAGGAAAGACGGCTCACCAGGATCTCCCGGGGTCTTGGCGAGCCTGGTCCTCTTGGCCGGGCACGGCAATTGGAGACACGGTGTCCATCCCGGCCACAGTAGAGGCAACGGCCGGAGAAGAGCCTGGACTCCCGCTCGGCCGGGCTAAGGCGGTTGCGTCCCAGCTGCATGGGTTCCTCCTTGGTCACGGCTCGGGAGGGAACAAACCCATCAGTCACGGAGGGGGCAGGACGGACAGCACTGTAGAGGCGGCCGCTGGGAAAGGGAGCCCCTGAGCGGCGGTCGACGGCACAGTCGTAAGGCCGGCGAGGCGGAAAGACCTGAGCCCTGGACTCCCTGAACACCCCCTCGGGGTCGTAGTACTCGGGGGGTACGTCTGGGGTAAAGAAAACCTCCTCGAGGTCGTGGTCCTCGGGGGGTACGTCTGGGGTACCGAAATCCTCCTCGAGGTCGTGGTCCTCGGGGGGTGCGTCTGGGGGTCCCCGTCGGGTCCTCTCACGTCTTCTCTCCTGGAGGCGTCCGTCGACGCGGATGGCGAGGCTGAACAGGTCCTCGAGGGAACCAGGTTCCTCCTGGGTCGCGAGCTGGTCCCTGACTGCGTCACAGAGCCCCCTCATGAAGGTTAGGCGAAGAGCAGGTTCGTTCCATCCACTCTCCACCGCCGCCAGTCGAAACTCCATGACATAGTCCGTCACCCTGCCGCTCCCCTGTCGGAAGGTCCCCAACCGGGCTCCAGGGTCCAGACCTCGGGCTGGATGGTGGAACACTCTGCGGAGCTCCGCCACGAAGTCTGGGTAGGAGAACAAAAAATCTGCCTCCATTGCCCAGGAGGAAGTGACCCACTGGGCAGCATGGCCTGAAAGTAGGTTGGTTATATAAGCCACTTGGGACCCACGAGCAGAAAAACGGCTTGGTTGATGACGGAAAACCAACTCACATTGCATGATGAATGTGGCACACTCCTCGGGATTACCGTCGAACAGCCGTGGGACGGAGAGAAGGGGTTCCCGAGATGCGAGATCTGCTGGGGCTGCGGGGAATGTTCCTGAAGGGTGTGAGAGGTGAAAGGCATTAACGGTGTCGCCCAGCGAGTGAAGCTGAGCGAGAATGTCGGACTGTTGTCCCGCCAAAGCGGCCATTGAACCTTGAACAAGCAGGACCTGCTCTCGGAGTCCCTGTACAGCAGCTGCAGCCGCATCCAGCTGTAGGGCGTGTTCCTTGGCTGACTCTAACTGGACTGCCGCTGCTGTGCTGACTCTCTTGCGGGCGCAGACTGCGCAGGCCAGTACGAACCCCTTGACGTCGTTCCTCATGGTGGGCCACCAGAATCGACGAGCCAGGAGGGAGAACGTGCGATGAACGCCCGGGTGGCAGGCGAACCGGCTGGTATGGCCCCACTGGAGGACCCGGGACCGGACTGAGTTGGGGACAAAGAGACGGTTAACAGGTACATTGCCTGGAGCGCGATGGAAGCGTAGGGCACGCCTTACCACCCCCTCGATGCCCAAGGTGACTACTCTCTCTGTGTCGGCTGGGGTCGTCATGGTTGGTTCGTAATGTTATGGTTTGACACCGACCCCAAACGCAACGACACAAGAGAGTTGGATTCAGAGTTGCCAAATACAAGGGCTTGTTTATTTGGTGACTAGAATAAGTGAAAACAGGGAAAGCAGGTAAACAAGAAACAGGTACAATGAACAAGGGGCAAGGTTCTGCTGCTCTGCAGCTTCTCCCGGAAGGGTAGTCTTGGGAAGCAGGAGCAGACCTCTGTACCGCTCTGCAGACTCTCACGGCGGACCTCTCAGATGTTGTGCAAGACCGAGAGAGGGAGAGAGGGAACGGGTCAGTGACAGAGCAGACTTGAAACGAGCTGGAGGACAGGGTGTTATATTCTTCGTGTTAAACAACACAGTGATGAGCAATATTCCAAAAACAGCCCAAGTGAATATCTTCATGTAAACACACAGTGAGCAAAAATCCAAACACCGTCCAATTGTGAAATACTATCTTCGTGTAAATACACAGTGAGCAAAAATCCAACACAGTCCAAATGTGAAACAATATCTTCGTGTAAATACACAGTGAGCAAAAAATCCAAACACAGTCCAAATGTGAAATAATATCTTTGTGTAAATACACAGTGGGAGGTGGAAGATCCCAAAATATTATTCCATAAAGGAAAGAGCAAAAACGTTAATGGCTGGGTGAGTGACTGTCTGACAAAAAGGTGGTAGACTTCAGTGTAAAGGTTACACACGAAAATCGGAATTAGGTCAAGACAGTCAGTCTAGAAAAACTCACCCAGACGAGCTGCGTAAAAGGAACAGGAACAACAGTGGAGGCGAGCGCGCGCCACGGAGCAGGTATCCAAGCGGAGGCTTCTAGGAAAGCGGAGGCTTCTAGGAAAGCGGAGGCTTCTAGGAATTCCTGGAGATTAGCACAGTGAAACAGCAGCAACGGGGAAAAACATCCAGCGACAAATCAAGACGAACCAACAACTTAGGGTGGGGAAAACGGGGTATAAATAATGAGGGATCGATTGATTGAAAAGCAGTGACAGCTGGGGAATGTGATTGAAAAGCGTGGGGAAGTGAGAGAACCAATCAGCGACGTCTCAGATGACGTCAGCGGAGAGAAACGTGTGAACGAGGGAATTGAAATACTTGACAGAAAAAATGAATGAAAACAAAGCGAGGGTGGTTAAAGGAACAGAACGAGTGAGAAGGCAAGGACAGAAACCTCACAAAACGTCAGTGAAGGTCAATTATTTTGCGACAATGATCGAGTATAGCTATACATTATCCCGCTTATTACATGGCTAACTTACTAACAATATACCTAATTTATCGACAAGACTAGATCAAATGAAGACGCAGTTGTTCTGTGGCTCTGTCAGCCCAAATAAAGTGATTATTATTATCGGCAGCCGGCAGGTCTGTGGTCTCTGGTCTGATTGCATGACTGAGTGCAGCTGTGCATATGCTGAGCTGCACTGAGGCAGTGTGTCAGTGGGGCTTGATTGCGAACAGCTGCGCACAGCGGTCATTATTGTCCCACAGAGGTCCGTTATTGTGTGATAACGGACCTCTGACGCGCGCTATTGACCAATCACAAGCAAGCATTTCGGCGAATGTGAAAACGCCATGTAATAAATAACTTTAACACATACTATATTGACTAGTTAACATAATCTTCTCTATGAGAGAGTGGATAGGCTTTTAAATTATGTTTATAGAATTATAACGTTTCGGTCAATAACATGCCAACATATTAACAAAGTCATAACGGCCAGGGTTTGCCAACTCCATGAACACATTCCCAGAGGGATCTGTGCAGGAGACATCTGACGATGTCATTCTTCATTATTGTGTGGAAAAAATATCGTTGTGTCTCTGGTGTTGATGACTGCACGTGTAAATGACAAATTGATGAATGGTAAGGTTGCTTTAAAACCAGTGGCGGCCGGTCGGTTTTCGCCACTAGGGGCGCTATACCAAATATTTTGTACAGTACAGTACAGTACCACGCAACACTTGTGATTCGACTCACGCTCACGGCAATGAATCGGCTCTTATGAACGAGTCGCTCAGCTGTTACTACAACAACACACAACCAGTCAAATAAAGTATAGTCTAGACTCTAATTCACAACTTGAAACACAATATATAAATAGAAAAGTTAGAAACAAAACTCGCCCGTCTACAAACACAGGCAGATCTCTCCCTCTCTCCTTCTCTCTCTCACACACAGCGCGACGTGGAATCGATTCGTTACACAATCAGACCTATTATATACCAAGAATAACTTCAGTATGAGTACAGGGCTGTACACATATTTTGCATATTGTTAAACGAGCCAAGGCTAGCTATTAAACTATCGATATGAATCGAAAATCTGGGACCCTGATGTAAACAAGACAAACGTCTTTCTCTGGTCTGCATCCCCTTAACAATTGTGTGTATTGAGCCGTACTGTATTGTACCCATTCTGCAATCTGTTAATAAAGTTCTCATTCATTCAAACATAGACGATCTCTCTGTCTCTCGGATCAATCAAATCAAATAATTAACACATGTATGTTGTCATTTTAAACAACTCACCATTCATTCATTATGCATCAGCAGCATCAGAGAGCATTTTAGTAGTTACATTTTCAACAAGATTGCTGCTATTTAAACACTTCATGGAAACGGGGTAACGTTAACCTTATGTCGACTGTAGTTGTAGGAGCTATTTGATGGTTTTTGTGCTTAGTTTGTAGTTTGTTAAGTTCATCACTGGGTGGCAGCACGGAGCACTGGGTGGCAGCACAGAGCGCATAGGTTTTGAATAAAGGCACAGGTGTATGCTATGTCAATCAAGGTATCTAGGTATGGGTGACGGAGAGATCTCACGGTTTTTACCGCATGAACACACGCACGTAGCCTCGCTCGTTTTCAGTATTATCAACAGCATTATGCAGACATTATTGTTTTGGCTCATCACATGTATTAAGTTGAATACTTCAATTAAATGGGAACTTCACCCAACGGCAGGTGACACGGACTCGACGTTGTGTTTTTTCTAATCGCGCGTCAAAGACGAGGAATCCCCGCACCCAACCGAGCGTCTATCAGAACATCAAGATAGCCGCTACAGTAGTATTGTATGACCTCGACATAACGTTTAAACGTTAACATTACTCCGTTCCATGCACTTCTAAGTGGCCAGCTAAGCTAACGGAGCTAACAGCTAGCAGTAGCTGTAACGTTAGGCGGCATCAGTAGACAACGTATCATGTATTAAACTAGAGTTAAGATCGCTAATCTACCTTGTTGTTGGCTTGTTGATAAAGTATATCCACTCCATGGCATTGTCCATCCAGCCTGTGTTGATGTCCATCCGGATCTCAGGTTGGTGTGGTCCAAGTAGTTTCAAGTCTTTTTTTTCTTGCATTGTCCGTCTTTCAAACGGTGTTGATTTGATGGATTTAACAGAATTATCCAATTCCATGGTGGTAGCTTTAGCTAACTATAAATCGAAATGAAAATACTCAGTCCTTGAATAAACCGAAGGCGTCTTTTCTTTTTCTCTATTGTGAACTGTAGTAGTGTAGTTGCTGTTGTTGACGAGTAGACTGAACTTGCTGACTTGCTGTGATAAGATACCTCCTCCTGGCGCGAGAAATGCGGCTATGGAAAAAAACTGGCATCGCGTCGGCCAATCAGAGAGCGTCTCCGCGAAATGCGGCTATGGAAATTCTTCACGGAAGTTCACTTTTGCTGCCTAGACCGCTTCAAATAGCGCTCGGATTCCAACATAATAGTCATATTTCAACGCACAACGCCGTATGCACTGATTGGCTGTGACGGAGACAGCGATCAAACTGTGACGCGCAGTCAGAGCGCTATCGCTTATTGCCCGGGCGAGAAATACGAAAAAATAAAAAAAAACGTCACTTCCTGCCCATGAAAACGCTGTTTTTTTTATTTAGATAATAACGTTATATTGTGCATTGGAAATACAAACATACTTAAAACGAGTAAATATTATTCATTTTAAACATGTTTATATTATTTATAGGGCTATAAAACAAAAAACAAAAAAGTTTTTTTTTCTTATTCTCTCATTTAACAGGTGGGTCGGCGCCCATAGCGCCACCAGTGGCGAGCCGCCACTAATTAAAACACTGGTGGTGGGGAGAATCACCCGTTTGTACTATGCTCCGCTCCTCTGCCTGCGCGTGTAAAGGGGGACACCTGTTCTACGGCGTCTACCTGCTTATCACATAGATTACACCACTGCCAGAACCCTCAGCTCCATGGTCTTCAATTAACCATTCCGCCACCTGATGATTAAATTCAGGCCACGAAGTAGAGGTATTTAACTGGCCCTGTCCATATATTGTATATGGAAAACTGAGTATTTTCTCTGCAATTAGGACCATGGGGAGCTCCCTGTAGCCCCCCCCCCCCCTCACTTCTACAGCTGTGACTGGTCTCTTAAATCGTCACAATAGTCAATAAGTATTCATATTTCACTTTTAAAGCAAGTACAAAAAGGTATCTCCTTTCCCAGAGGCTGACTACCAGGGGCATCTGTTCCTAATTTATGCAAATGACATGTCGTCAGCTTGTGACTGCAACTTATTCTTGTTCGCGGACGACTCAGCCCTGCTGGTCTCTGACAAGAACAAGTTACAGGATGAAAAAACCCTCAGCTCTGAACTCGGCAAAATCTGCACAATTCTCTTCGGTTCAAATAACAAACTCAGCAAGACCGACGGCTTCTCAGTTACAGTGGGTGACAAATTATTGTCACAAGGAAAGATGAAATTACATACCTATAGGTTCCATCCTAGAGGCAAATCTTTCCTGTGACAAAATGGCATCCAATGTAATAAAAAAAAGTCAACCAACGAACTCGATTCTTGTACCGGATCTCCTCTCTGGTAAACAAGAATACCCTGAAGACTCTGGCAGGAGCACTCATTCAAGGGTACTACAACTATGCTTGCACCTCATGGTACCAAAGCACCTCAAAGGCGCTAAAAACTAAATTACAAACATCACAAAACAAACTGGTCAGACTACTGCTTGACCTTACTCCAAGAACCCACCTCACCCCTGCCCACTTTGACAACCTAGGATGGCTTAGAGTAGATGACAGAGTACAGCAACTTGCAATGGGCCTGGTCTACAAGATACACAGACACTACACGACTAAGGTACCCATGTACATGTCAAAATACTTCCCAAAGGTCAGTGAATACCACCAGACCCGGCGCCATGGGCGGGCATTAGGGGGCCGGGCCCGCCCACAGAGTCAGCTGTGCCCACCCTGGTAAAAATTTTTTTTTTTTTTTTTTCTTTTTTTCAATCAAAGTCAACTATCCAAATCCTTAGTCGGGGACAGCCCTAGTGGGCAATGATGTCAACAACAACACTACTGAAGCTAGCACGGCACTCTGTGAGAATTAGTTTTCTACCCTCAAGAACGTCTTTACAGAACATCGCCTTAGTATGCTTCATCGACGCAAGGCCAATTTAATTCAGTTGGCATTTGAGAAGGACTTAACAAAAAAGTTCAGGAATGAGTGGAGGGGCAGTGTTTTAAGAAGATTTCACTCTGTCCCCAAACGCCCCTTGCCGCTCTACTAATGATGGTGAGTAGCCTGTGGAGGAATTTTGTTTGCTTTTTATGCACATTATTTTTGTCAGTTCAGTTCAGTTTTCAGTGAATTCAGAAATGTTGAATAAATGGAGACTTTTCAAAGATATAGAATAGAATAGAATAGAATAGAATAGAAATGTATTATCCTGAGGGAAATTTGACACTGCAAATCACTCAACATTAAACATTTAGACAGAACAAGTCACGAATAAGAATAACAAAACAAATGGCCTAAGAATAGAATAAAATGAAATAGAATAAAAATAGTGCTGCATTTAGGTAGTGTGAGCCTATAACATGCTCCTCCTGTCAGCCAAGTCTGTGTATAGTGGGTGGGAGGGGTTGCTTAGCAAGGTTCCTCCTCTCCGCCACCCTCGCTAGAGTCCAGCTCCACCCTAACCACGCTACTGGCCTTCCTGACCATCTTATCCAGCCTGTTTGTGTCCCCTGCTCTCAGTCCGCTGCCCCAGCAGGTCTGTTATCCGTTCAGTCTGTTTTTGTATAAGTGAATGTTCTTAAGATAGAGAGAAATTAGATTTTTCAATTGCCTCTCTGCTGTTTAGTTCAGCACCGTGGGCAGCGCCAAGCAAGCCACAGCGCCGCTGTCCCAGCTGAAATGTATAAAAGGGAACCTGTGTTGAAAAACCATTGTGCCCCCCCGAGAACATTTTATGCCCCCCCACTAATTTGTTTCTGCAGCCTGGTCTGAATACCACGACCACAACACCAGAGGGAGCTCCACAAATCATGTTAAACCCAGATTCGGCTCAAACAAGGGACTAAACACGTTTTGCAATTATGCCACATCAATGTGGAACGCCCTACCCACAGCTGTAAAGGAATGTGAATCACTACCCACTTTCAAAACCACTTTCAAAGAGCACCTACGGGAGACTGCAATTTGAAACTGGCCCCTGTAAATGTGGGGGGGGGGGGGGGTCCCAAAAAAATATATATAAAATATATTTTTAATTTTTTAATTTATTTTTTTACTAGACATCACTCAGGTGTATTATTGATGCTCTCATTGATACTATGTTTGTTTCTGAAGTGTGTGTGTGTGTGTGTGTGTGTGTGTGTGTGTGTGTGTGTGTGTGTGTGTGTGTGTGTGTGTGTGTGTGTGTGTGTGTGTGTGTGTGTGTGTGTGTGTGTGTGTGAGAGAGGGGGGGCTTTGGTAGACTATTGCATTGGTCCATTCATTGAAGATGAACGCAATGCGACATCCTTTACTAGGCTCACCCACCAACAGTGCAGGTGCTGAACTGCTGATCCGAATGTATAGGTAAAAACCATATTATGCGTTTTCATCAATAAATAAATGGCCAACATTTTTTTCCGCTTGCACGCTTACGCACGCTCGCATTCAATGCATGCCTACAAATACATTCTTTCATGGGGCCCAGAATCTACAGCTACGCCTGCAGTACTGTCTATGTATGTCATGTACCGGTATGTCATATTATGTTATGATGAATTGAAAATGGGGGACCCTGATGTAAACAAGACGAAAGTCTTTCTCTGGTCTGCATCCCCTTAACAATTGTGTGTATTGAGCTGTACTGTATTGTACCCATTCTGCAATCTGTTAATACAATTTTCAATCAATCAATCAATCAATCAATCAATCAATCAATCAATCAATCAATCAATCAATCAAATGGCATCTGCCTGGAATCGACTCTGGACTAGATCGAACATGTTTGATGGTTCCGCAATCCATTAGCCAGCCTGAACCCATCATTGCGGAAGTACAGTCTACGGAAGTACAGTCGCAGTAGAGCTAGTGTGGTACTAGCTACTAGTCTCTACAACTTAATACTTCATTTCGATCAATTTTGTGTGCAGGACATTCTCGAATTTGCAAACATCATACATTTGTAAAGCAAATGTGAATGCAGGACTTCCGCGCATTGTCATGAAGGCGGGCGAGGCGAGTTGAGTTAGTGATTTGGGAATCTTGATCTTCCTGCTCCTGGCAGATGCTATCGAGTGGACTAGCTAGCTAGCTGCGCCTAGCTTTGGTCTTCATCGTTGGACACTGCCTGGGGCTTTGCCTGTATTCCTGTCAGGTAATGTTATTATTATTTCTTTTAAATGACACGCTACATTTGATTTTGGTATCTTACCAAATCTTCTTGGTGAAGATCGCACACTTCTCTTGCAGTTAAGAAAATGTATTTGTACTGTAAATATCGTAATAATTAATTTGCCATGTTAACTTAACATAAACATTCATGTGAATGTGTTTTTAGATTGTATTCAGTTTTGTATACGAATTCATTCATATTTTGCTATGTCCCATGCACATCACATTTTAAACGTTTGTTTTCATATTATTATTTTGATACTAATATATTACTCTATCATATATTACACTATACAAGTGCAGTCCATTACCCAACTTTAAGTGTATTTATTGAGTATAGAATTAGTATTTGTCCCTTAAATTATTGTCCATCCTGTCAAATTGGGGAATCTGCCTCTTTTAAGAAAAGGCACATCCACTCTAGTGACACCACATATATTTGTAAAATTTAACATTATTATAATTTTTTGTATGTTATTTGTATAAGCTATTGTATTGCTCTTCCCAAGCTTAACATATCCACCCTGTCTGCACAAAATAAGCCGGAAGTGATACCAAGTGAATACAATATTTTAAAAATACCAAATTCTCAACCTGAACCAGGCCCAACAACCATATCACTGTTGTACTGTATATTTGTTTTTCTTATAATAATATACAATTCTTTATTAGCAGTACAAGACATTTTTCTCTTTTACTTAACGTGGTTCCAAGTGGTCTGCCGTGCGCACAATCTGTCCATTTCACATTCTAATTATCTTTCCTCAACACGACAATACAAATCTCTCTAACGTTACCAGATGACATCCTACAACATAGACTACACACAGTAATCATCCATGAGTTAACACTGCTGTGGGGCTTACAGTGATATGCTTGTCATCAATCATCAACACTACTCAGAGAATGGCAATAAAAAGCATGCATTGTGGTGGTTTTTTCAATGCTCCCTCGTATCTGGTCGTTCCAATCATATTCGGTTGTAGATCAGAGATGTAATTGTATTGCAAAGCCGTACAAATTAATGCAGGTTACAATACATGCAGTTCTACCGGTACCTTTGGTAGTCAAATCTCTACCTTGGCACGGATTTCTACCAGTAGTATACCGGTTCAACCGTTATACCGCCCACCCCTAGTCAAAATAAACATTTTTCAACTGCAAGAGAAGTGTGCAATCTTCACATTCTTTTTTATAGACTTACAAACCAATGACCATTCTTCATTTAACTTTGGCTAAATTCCCTGACTCAACATTTTGGCTGTAGGCACTGATATTTAAATGTTTAACACGAAACCCAATTTACTCAAACTCGTTTACACGCCTGTTATTTTGGCTCCAATGTATTTCCTGTTGTAGTGTTTGCTAAATACAGTAGCTGACAGGAAATACACTGGGGCCCAAGCTGTTTCCCTAGTAATGGGATTATCTTGAAAAGGTTACGTTACACATTACCCCCCCCCCCCCATTCCTTTTCTCCTTTCCATGACTGAACAGCAGGCAGGATGATCCATAGTGCAGGGGTGTCCCAAGACCCCACACAGGGTGCAGGCGAGCGGGGAGAGCTGGTACGCATGTCCTCCAAAGAGACCCCCGGGTCCCCAGACCTCTCCACCCCGACCTTTGACCTCCTCAACATGGTGGTGTCCTATAAGAGAATGGCGTTGTTTCTGGAGCCGGTTACAGATGCAGTCGAACTGACCCGCTTCCTGCTTGGGTGAGATGCTCTGTGTGTATGTGTGGGTGTGTGTTTGTTTGTTGATGGGCATTTTGAGTAATTTAGTGGTCTAGCAGCAGCTGTCATAACAACAATAAACATTTGTCTGGATTATGTGGAACTGGAGCACATCGCCTTGGCCTGTTAAGATAATTACGTTATTGACTTGTTGTACAATATATGGACATGAACTCGATCAATATTGCCCATTCTGTTTACATGCGTGTTTCTTTACAGTTTAAGAGAATTGTCATCTTAAGTGCTGAAAAGCAGTCAGGAGAGACTCAGTGTTTTGGGTCACGCATCAGACTCAACGAGTCGGGAGGGGATGAGACTATAGTAAAAAGTCACATGTGCCAGAACTGCCCGCCCTCCCTCCATGATCTGCACTCTTCAGTGACTGCGCTTCTCTCTCCCCCTCATCATTCTCTTCTCTCTCCTCGCCCCTTATTTTGCTTTTTAAAAGAATTGGCTGTAGACCGCTTAATTCTGGCCCTTGCTTGCTTGAGTGGGTTGAGTAGGCAATAGCTTTCACAATGTATGAGCTGTTTGACCTCTGATCCCCACTGTTTCCTCGACTGAGGATTACCTATTCCAGTCAGGGAGGCATGGAATGTTATTATAGGCTGTAGTAAACCATTCAATTTCACTCATGGCGAGTGCCACTAAATCAAATATGAACTGCACTTCCCTAAAAAAGGTTGCATATGCAACCATTTCGCTTGCAACCTGGAGCCCCGAAAGACACACTTTGGTTGAGGCACAATAAAGTGACCTGTCGTGTTATTTTATCATCATATCAGTTTGCATAACATGGTCTTAAAATTACAATAATATTGTTTATCGCAGTTATTTCTGGGACAATATATTGTCGCAACGTTAAAAAAAAGGAAGTTATTGTGACGGGCCTAACATCGCTGCCGTACTGTAGTTTAAAAAGTTTTGACAACATTGCTGTGTATATTGACAGCCACATGTGCAGTTGTTCATTGCAAGATTCAGACGATGATCCTGTTCTGTCTCAGACAAAGCCAATATGCAGATCTTTACCTAGTGTGGTCTCTCTCTCTCTCTCTCTCTAAGGTGGAGGATACCACTGTGCTCTCTGCTGGTCTGTGTACTTCTCAACATATTCTTCCTCACAGTCAGTGAAGGTAAGGAGGTCGTTATGGGATAGTTCAGATTTTTGGAACCCTGGCCCTATTTGCTACTTACCAATGTTGATTGTTAAAGGTACACTCCAACATTTTGGGAAATGAGCTTATTTGCCATCTACCCTGGAGTTAGACAAGAAGATACATACCTTTTTCATCTCTGTGCATGCATTTAGGCGTCGGGAACGCCCGCACCATTAGCCTAGCTTAGCGGCATTCAGGTGTGGTAGGTGTGCCAGGGTAGCCTAGTTCCCAAGACTCAACTCACTCACTCCAAATACACTCAAAATACAACTCCAAAACGTTCCTGTAAACATGTTGTGACCTGTGAATTTACCACATGGAGAAATAAAAAAAATGTATTAGACATTTCCGTTTTCTAAGCAGATATATATTCGGAATTTCTTTTTGCCGAACCACTCCTGTCCGGGCGCAGTGATTTCATGTCACCAGTGCTACTTTCTAATGTCGAGGCCAGTGTTTACATTATCGTTTCATTCAAAGGATCTGAACCTATGGCTACTTGCTCTGAACATTGATTCCAACACATCAATTGAAATAATCAAGAACGTGTGTGTTTGCTCAGAGCATTTTGTACAAGATGACTATTATGAAAAAATGCGACCTAGATATAGAACCATGGCGACGTTTTCTGAAGGATATGGCCATCCCATCCATCGGAGAAAGTGACACTGGCAACCATGACTGGTAAGTTTTCATTTATGTTTTTAGATGGAAGGCTGTATTCCATTTGTCTAACGTTAGCGAATATTGTGAGATTGATGAATAGGACGTAACTTTGCTGGACTATCCTAGTATAATCCTCAGCGGTCCCTGCATCCCTTTTGATTGCTACTTTCGCTTGCTGACTGGCGTTACATAATAAACAAGACTAACATTAGGCTACTTCTAAATTGGCTAACTTATTTTGTTTACTCAGGAGTTCAGGTCATATGAACAGGTCTATGACCAAAGAAAATAGCATAAAAGTGTCTTCATTGTTTAGCCACAGTTTCTATAGGCTACTATCACCAAGCCTGCTTTCACCCCAGGCATTACAGAGCACTGCTCGATCTAACTAGCTATACCAAGATGCAAACTGAATTTGCCTGGTGCCATTACCTTGCCTGGTGCCATTATCGCGATTTGGAATGATGCAATTCGCAAATTGCAAAAATAAAATAAAAAATCGCAAATCTTTATTTTTTATTTTTTTCCCTTTTAATTTATTTAACCAGGAAGTCCCATTGAGATACAAGATCGGTTTGGGAGAGGGAGGTAACAGGTTTTAGATTGTGTGTTGTGAAGTTTAGACTTCAGAGAGGGAGAGTAAAGTACAGAAAAAATGGTACCGTTGGGTACCGGTATCGATTCCCAGGTAAAAAGAAACATTTTCAAGCCGCATTTTACAATAAACCTCTGTGGGGCTGCTTAAAACAAATCATAATTATAATCGCAAATTTAATCGCAATCGCAATATCTGTCAGAAAAATCGCAATTAGATTATTTCCCAAAATCATGCAGCCCTAATACCCTCATCTGCACATCTGCAGAGTTTGTTATATTGTTTACACTGCCTATTTAATTTTTTACTTCCCCACTGCACTATAATTTTATGACCTGTATCATGTCTTCTACTTTCACCATGTACCTGTACCTCCCCTCCCCCATGCTGCTATGATGCCTGAATTTCCCCAAGGGGATCAATAAAGGAATATCTTATCTTATCTTATTTGTTGATACTTACCATTAGTCTTGATCACACACTTTGTGGATACATACTAAGCTTGTGTAACACATCCTGACCTAGAGAGACCTAATCACACAAATAAATGTTTGATTACAGTTTTGTGTTCTTCTTACATCTCTTTGTTCACAAAACGTTACATGTGACCATAGAACTTGTAATACACATGGCAGTTTAGTACAATACCTTCTAGATTATTTATATAAATGTTCAATTTGTTTTATGACTATACGCTATTATCTGTGATTATAGACATTTCACTGTACAACTCAAATGATTATGCCTACACATGGCAGATTAGCTTTAATAAATAAGATAACTCAAAACTGAGAAATGCTGTCATTTATTTTACATTAAGCGGTGAAACAATAGAACACAAGTATTCCCCACTTATGAGTTGAAAAAGTGTTGAAGGCACTTTGGGTGTCCAGCTGGGTGCCAGGGCAATAGATGGGTTTCTGCGGGTGGCTGTCTGCTCAGGACTATTCGGCTGCACAGTGAGTGGGAGTCTGAACTCTGCAGTAGGCTCTTCTGAGGTGTTGAATGTGGTAGACTTCTGGTGGATCCTGCTGGACTTCACCCTAATTGATAAATGACAGAGCATGGATAAAAAAAAAATATTATTCATAATACATACATGAAGGCAATATATTTGGAATGCAATTCATTACAGCTGATCCAACACACATTCAACAGCATATGAAAACAATAATACCATATTAGATAAAATTATTGAAATACAGTAGATTAAAGGAAAGGTAATGGCACCAGGCAAATTCGGTTTGCATCTTGGTATAGCTAGTTAGATCGAGCAGTGCTCTGTAATGCCTGGGGTGAAAGCAGGCTTGGTGATAGTAGCCTATAGAAACTGTGGCTAAACAATGAAGACACTTTTATGCTCTTCTTTAGTCATAGACCTGTTCATATGACCTGAACTCCTGAGTAAACAAAATAGGTTAGCCAATTTACGAGTAGCGTAATGTTAGTCTTGTTTATTATGCAACGCCAGTCAGCAAGCAAAAGTAGCAATCAAAAGGGATGCAGGGACCGCTGAGGATTATACTAGGATAGTCCAGCAAAGTTATGTCCTATTCATCAATCTCACAATATTCGCTAACGTTAGACAGATGGAATACAGCCTTCCATCTAAAAACATAAATGAAAACGTACCATAGTCATGGTTGCCAGTGTCACTTTCTCCGATGGATGGATCCTTCAGAAAACGTCGCCATGGTTCTGTATCTAGGTAGCATTTTAATCTTTTTTCATAATAGTCATCTTGTGCATAATGCTCTGAGCAAACATGCATGTTCTTGATTATTTCCATTGGTGTGTTGGAATCTATGTTCAGAGCAAGTTGCCATAGCTTCAATCCGTTCGGATCCTTTGAATGAAACTAAAATGTAAACACTGGCCTCGACGTTAGAAAGTAGCACTGGTGATGTGAAATCACTGCGCCCAGACAGCAGTGGTTCGGCAAAAAATAGTTCCGAGTATATATTCTGCTTAGAAAACGGAATTGTCTAATATGTTTTCCACATAGTTTCCAACCCATCCATCTACACCCATTGCACACACATCCACATGCACACACTTTAAACAAACACTCACCGTAACACTCACTTTAGACACTTTAACACTACATCATATTTATCTATTTATTAAAGAGTTTTGCATTACATCCATACCTTATTTGCATTTGCACCTTGCCCTAAAAAAAGTGTACCTCATTGTCTTCATTTTTACTTCATTGTACTTAGGTTGTACTTTAGTTTGTATGAAGCACATTCTCAGGGGCTCATACAGAACCAAGCATTTCACTGTGTAATGTACATGTACTTTATACGTGACAAATAAATACAGGCTTGAACTTTAAACTTGATAGTTAGTCACAAACCAATGCAAGGTGCATGGGATCAAGCTCCTGTCTGCACAAGCTGACTGCATACAACTGAAATCTGCTCCACAGTGCACACAAAGTACATGTCGGGTGTCCTCAGTCAGCTTGTACAGACGGGAGCTTGACCACATTGACTGTGGTTTGCATTGCATTGGTTTGTGGTTAACTAACGGGAGTGAGTATGAGGAACTCATACTGATTAGAAAGGACTCATCATCATTGGTAAGTAAGATATAGATCTAGGGTTCCAAAGGTCTGAACTATTATTTTATTCTTTTAGGCTTTAGAGGCCCAGTCTGGAAATAACTAGTCCTTTAAGCTTTGGTGTTGTTTTGTCACTGATCTGTTTTCCATCTGAAATTTCATCCTATTTACTTTCTATTTAAATCCTTTTTAGGACTGACAATATGCAACATCAAAACAAAAACATGTATTTCGTGGATTTGATTGGCTATTTTATTCTTGTATTGTTTGTAAACGGCATTGATGAAATGTGAAAGTTGCAATCATATTACCTAGGGCTGACCTTTGAATTTTAAAGATTTCCTGATTTAAAAAAAAAAATGAATTTTTATTATTTTAAATATTATTATTTAAAAAAATATATATTATGTTGTGGGACTTGTACAGCACTTTGTTCAACTTTGTCAGTGCTGTAAAGTTTAAACCTTTTAAAATCTTAGACAAACAAAACACTTTGCTTTCATGAAATATTGTAAGCCGTCATTTGAGGCTTTATAAAAGCAGCACAATGAACACATCTGTCAGTGCCGAGTCCGACCTCATCTTAAATAACAAACAGCATTGCTTGTTGTAGTTAACAAAGAAAGGCAGAGTTTATTTTGCACAAAAAATAAATCATATATATATATATTTTTTATAATCGAATTTTATTTTCATATTCGAATCCCATGCCCATCGAACGAAGCTTCAAAGTATTTAAGACAGCCCTAACATCAGCAAGTTCTATACTAAAAAAATCAAAGATAATTTTTTTTATCTCCGTATACATACACACAATTAACCCCATACACCCTCTCTCTCTCTCTCTCTCTCTCTCTCTCTCTCTCTGTGGTATCAGTTGGTTGGTTCTGTGTATGTGCGTTGGGAGTGTCGGCGCCCGCTGCCCTGGGTTACCTGCAGGACAGGTGCGGGGGCGGGGCGTCGGAGACGGAGCTCCAGAGGAGGCGGTACCACGCTGTGCATCGCAGAGACCTGGACACGGTGCACCTCACCAAGCAGGAAGCCATGTTGGAAGTCAAAGACCTGTAAGACTGACACTCTAGTGTGTGTGTTATCTTGGTGCTAGTGTTTTGACTGTGCATGAAACCCTCAAAATCTGCTTTCAGATCGACACCCATACATACAAATTAGCCAATGTGTTTTGAATCAGTTTCATGGACTCGAGTTGATGAAACTTGCTCAACACAAAAAGGACCTTTCAGTTGTTATACAAACACAATGGAGGCACCCATACTGAACCCATGTGTGTCCATGTTGTTCATGTAATTAGTATAAACCTGCCTCGTGTTGTCTTTGTCTTCTACAGGTTGAAGCAGCTGGATGACATGCTGACCACTTCCTGCCAGTCAGCACAGTCTGTCTACAAGGTCCTGTACTGGGATAGTCACTACAGGTCCTCTAGGTACACACACACACACATGTTTTTTTATGTAAAATATGGGGACATTACATAGACTCGCATGCATTCTGTAACCCTAACCCCCCCCCCCACACACACACAAACACAGTCTTGTCTACAAGGTCCTATACTGAGATGAGGGCCTTTAGATACACACACATACGCATGCACACAAATCTGTAATGTTCTTACTGTTGGTATATATACTTATTCCGATATATCGTGTGTGATGTTACCTTTGTAATGTTCCTCTCCAGGTTCTTTTTTTTTATATATATATATATATATTTTTTTTTAAACATACACATAAACATAAACATAACAACATAAAATTAGATATACTAGCATTAATTAACAGTACACCTCCAATTAAATCACCATTTGAATAAATGTGTTATACAAGAAATATACCTAATACTTGCTATCTAATACCCTACATATTATGCTCTCACTCGCTCCCCCCCCCCCCCCCCCCCCCCGGACCCCCATTTGGATAATCCATCTATTATCATTCGCTCCTTTCCAGGCACTACAATTCATATGCTAGCTTTTATTCTCTCCACCACTTCTAACCACATTGCAATTTTGGATTCACTGACTCCTAAAATCCTTGCTGTAGATATTTCTAGATAAATCACATCGAGATATGTAAGATTCCAAACCTTCCTACACATTTTTTCCGGTTGAAACCATCGTGATGCTATCAGTTTTTTAGCCGCTGTGATACCTGATAAAACTAATCTCTTTAGCTGTATAGGGACTGCAAACTCAAAAACATCATTCAACAGGAATACAGAGGGGTGTACAGGTATATTCAGAATTAAAAACTTTGATAATTGCTGGGACACTTCTTTCCAGAATATCTTAACTGGTGGGCAATCCCAGTACATGTGCATAAATGTGCCCTCATCCTCCTCTCCAGGTTCTATGGGGGTCTGTTACTACTGATGTGTCTGCTGTACGCGGTTCCTGTTGGCTGGGTGCTGGTCGGCCTCAACAGTGCCCTCTTCCTGTGGAACAGAGACTTCGGCAAAGGTTGGTTCAACCGATCAGATGGCAGGGGGGCCGGGCGGGGGTCTGCTGCTGCCGATTATCACAGCTTCACTGTGTGTGAACCACAAAAGCAACGTTTTTTTTTTTTTTTTTTTTTTTTTTTTTTTTTTTTATATAAATGTAACCTTTATTTAAATATTTAACATGGGTAGGGGGGATTAAGCACATGTTCAAAGTTTTCCATTCTGTGTGTGCACACGCACACTTGAGTAGGTATCCTCTCCTATGTAGGAGGCCAGAGAAAGGTTTAGAATGTATCTGTAACCCAACTCTCCATCTCTCCCGTGTCCCCAGTCGTGTTGGAGCTCAGGGAACTGTTTCAGCCGGGCCAGTCCCAGGTGTCAGAGGGAGAGATGGAGCGCTCGGACCAGGAGCACGGCGGCCTGCTGGACAGAACCCCCACGCCCACCAGCGTGGAGGTGAGTGGGAAGAGGAGCACCTAAGAGATGGGTGGGGGGGATAGGAGGAGGGGAGCGGGTGGGTGGGTGGGAGGAAGTGGTGGAGCGATGCTTGATGGAGCATGATGATGTACATTTACACAGAGGTCATCGCTGCACTGTAAGCTGCTTATCTGGCTTATGCCCTGCTATCCCATATGTGTATAACAGTGTAAGAATCATGTTTGTGTGTGTGCATGTGCGCGGGTCCGCTTGTGTAGGACCTATCCCCAGGTAGTGTGGAGGAAGCTGAGGAGGCGGAGCCTGATGACGAGTTTAAAGACGCCATTGAGGTATGACTACTGCAACCTTCGCTCGCCCAGTCATCAGTCTGTATATTCTGCTGCTCTATTTCACTGATATTTGATGCTCTCCTCCCTTTTGTCTTGTTAAAGTAACAGATTAGTGCACAGCTGGCCAAAATGCCCCAACCACTCAACTTTGATTGGTCAAAGCAAATACCTTTCAGCAGAAGCTGGCACTTCCACGCTATGCAGTGAAAAGCACATAGGTGACACACAATTAGGGGTGGGGGAAACATTTATGATGATGATGATGAATAGTTTTATTTTCGGTCTTTGTTTACAGATAAATCAAAAACACATGTGTGGACTTTCAAAAGGAAAAGAAAAAAAGAAAAAAAATCACAAATGTACATATTCAAAGTAAGCTCACACACAAAATCCAAACTCAATGACCAAAAAAAGGAATAGGCTGAAGCACATGCTTATTTTTGCCTATCCTTTAAAAAATCCTTAAAAACGAAATATACTTTAATATAAGAAAGACAATTTTTAAATATGCTGCAAGATATAATTTTTTTCTTTTTCTTTAAGAGAAAAAAGAAAAGAGAAAATAAATGTTTGAAGTTTTACTCAAAACTGTACTCCTGAATTATTTTATCCTTCAGGGCCTTTATCCAGCTATATATTGTGATATGTATATATATTTATTGCAGATGTTAACAATGTTTTCCATTGGGGACATAATTTGCAATAATAAATCGCAATATATCGCAATATTGTGATATTACAATACCGTGACTCTGGTATCGTGATAATATCGTATTGCAGGGTCTCTGGTGATTTCCACCCTTTCACACAATCTTTATTTAATGAGGATTCTATGGAGACAGATTACTGGGGATGTAATAATGATATGGCCTATTATACTGATTAATGTTTCCTTGGTTCCTTCCATCTCTCCTTTATAACAGCAGATTGGATGGGATGGAAATAGCAGACATATTTCTGGTACCTTCTGATAGTCTTATATGGGTAATTATAACAGAAGGACATATTACATGGATTTGGATTTATTTAATCTGTGCACATACTATATTAAGAAATATACATAATTAGCAGTGAGTTAAAAAAAATTAAAGTGTATAGATGATTTTTGAACCAAGTAGGGCTTATTATAGGTCCACAATTAGACGATAAAGTATGTAATGCACAACGTTCACATCATGCATATACTCAAAATATCTGAAGTATTTTTTTTATACTCTTTTGCAGCTGTTGCTCTGTCACTTAGTGACAATTAAAGAGTTATTATAGGAGGACTAGTGAGCGGGATGCTTGATGCACTCCCAAGTTGTCAGTGGTAGTAAAGATGTCTGACCACAGCCTAAACATCCATGAGGATGTGGAGAGACATTGAGCTGCTCCCCCACATATGTTGAATACATTGAAAACAAGCTTCCAGGTCCTGGATCTAGCAGCTAGAGTCGGAACATGTATGCTGATTGGTTCCAGTGTTACTGGTTGTCACTCATGCTAGCGAGGACTTTCACATCCCTTAAACCCGTATCTCCACCTGCATCTCAAACCACAAGTCCTGGGCCTGCCAGCATGAAAGGCAGCAGTGCTAACGATCGAACCCAATCGAAAGCGCACACTTGATTTGGACAAAGGGAATTTTTAGGAGTGAGTTTAACAGACTGCTCCAACTGTAATACCCATTCTATAGCTTCTGTTTCTGGGACCCAGAGGCTGGTTTCAGTTTGTCGTGAGCAGTGGCCACTGCTACTTTCAAAGAGCACCTTACGACCTTTGTTACAACTTCCTCTGCTGACGACTTGCTTCCTGTTCTTTTTCTCCTGCCCTCTGAACTCAGGAGCCTAATGTTTCCCTGCAGGTGAGTGCTGCCCCCTTCTGTTTGAGAGGGGGGAACTACATTGATACTATGAAGCTGGGGTTTTTCAATAGAGCTCCGCAGTTGACTCCACCGCTTTTCCTTGCTGGTCCCTGAAAACAACCAGAACATACACATTTTCCATTGGGCTTTTTTCAGTCGCCCTCTATGATTTTATGGACTAACCTTTAACATATCTGTGATACAAAAGCCATAATATACACACCACTGTGTTTAATCAAATTCAAAACGTATAATTACCAAAGCAAGAGAGCTATGATCCCCAGAACTCTCGTGCAGAGTAGCTTCTCTATAATTCTAGTATGGCACGTCTGCACGGAGTTGCGAAGTTACACATTAACTGGATTTAGTGCCACGTTGTTTTCAGCTTTAAACCTCTTGGCTACTACTGTATGCCCTCCTAAAGGACATAAACTCACATCACGCTAACATTTTGTAAAACAATTCAATCCATCTTTAAAGATGACTTTGAGCCAACGTGCCTTCACTTTCAGACAGCACAGTTCTTTGTGAGTACCTGGATGATGAGTTCATTTAAGTAACTTTTTTGGTTATTTGTTGGGCATAATTTCAAAAGTCCAATTCAACTAATTATTTTAAAATGTGATTAACCTTTTGTTAAGAGTAAAGAAATAACTCTTTTAGCCAATTAGCCGCATATATATTCTTTTCTGAAAAGGGGACCAGTGCTATATCGCCAAACTGGGCGGGACTGCGGAGCTCTATGACAACTGTTTGACATATACAGGCCTATTGCCTCATGTGTTGTGTGTGACATGCTTATTAGGTGTTTGTTGCATGTGTGGTTCTTTCTTTTGCTTTTAAAGTGTGTGCGTTTGTGTACCGTATGTGCGTGCATATGCTCGTCAGGGTGTATATTATTGTATGCTGTGATGGTATCCATGACAACACTGTGTAGTGTGACACTGCTCTTGTATCTTGCTCCGCTCCCGGAGAAGGAGACTCCTCTGGCTTTAGTGGTAAGTGGCTTCACCACCTCCCTCTATCCATCCATCCATCCATCCAAAGATACATTCCCTCCCTTTCTCATCTCTGCATGTTGCGGTTTACCCCGTCATGGATTATCATTGGATTCACATCATAGGATTATCATAACCATTGAAAATTCAACAAATATTCCATGTAGTAGGAGTAGTGATTAATAGTAGTTAATTTATGATTATTTTCTCCATGTGATCTCTTGTCCTATAGCCTCCTCATGTCATACAGCCTCACCCAGACCAGGTGGTGTTCATAGATAGACACACACAGGGGCAGGGTTCGAGTAGGAGGACATGGAGAACATGTATTGTTCTCCAGAGAACAATACATGTCTTATCCCACTCAAACTCTCAACCAGCCCATTCATATTTAGACAATCAGTGCCCCTAAACTGAACTCCTACTCTGTGTTCTTGCCGGCCCCGTCGTGGTGTTAGTTCGGCCGACTCGAACACACTTGGCTGTCGCCACTCTTGCCACTGTCGGCAGAGTGTAAAATGGTAAGAATGGATCGTTTTGTATAACGCTAACGGTATATAGAAGGAATGACGGCAACCCAGCTAGCTGCACCCTGCAAGTCCCTGGATGTGACGTTCGTATCTGATCATGATCAAGAGAGAGAACATGTTTTCTTGTGGCGATTTTGGTTATTCGCTGCATCAGCTTGTACCCCGCTGCACACGTATGGACACATGGATGCTTTTTGTCATGTGCGCTTGTATGAATGAAACGCTTTGTCAAAAACACAGGCTGTGCGCTCTGCTGTGTTATGTCCACTTTAGATGTCTGTTGGACTAGTTGATTGACGGACTGAATTTGTTATGCAGGTGTGGCCTTTCTCCCGATTGCGGCTCGGTCTCCAAAGGATGAGGCATAAGGTGCCCTGTCGTCCTTGGCGACCCATTTGTAACGGGGGTGACTGGGTCTCTCCCTCTCCTCCTCCTCCCTCCCTCCCTCCCTCCCTCTTTGGACCCTCTCACTCTGCTGCTGTAGTTCAGACCTGACGGTGTTACCAGAAATTGATCTTACCAGTTGGTCAGGGTTTGTTATTTTTCCAGGTGTAGGAATTGATCACTGTGTTTCACTGACATGCATGCATATTCCATAAACCTCTTAAGTTTTAAGTGAATATTTAAAAATAATAATGATAATAATAAATGCAGATTATTAGAACTCAACTAAACTTCAAGGCATGAAAGAAATTGGTCTGTCACGGTGGGTCGGGGTATACATGCATGGTCTGTGACTAATCTAAATGCATTTGTCTTCCAGTGCACGTGTTTGCACCTGTTCTGATCCTAATGTCTAAATGAATGGCTGATGAATGAACGCATCCATTCGCTGTATTGGGAGCGAGTAAACAAACGGGCCATTGTAACTGGAATGGCATGTCTGGGTTATTGGGTACAAAGTGGTATTAAATGTATTAAAGTTCCAGTAACACTTTACTTTGGAGATACTAACACCCAACTGCTAGGAACGTGAGAGAAGCTGGACAGAGTCTGCACTGACGTTCCCAGGGCTGGGCAATACAGTAGCCGTATTCATCATTTATCCTCTTGTCGTGGTACATAATTTCTTGGTCTAAATGAATGCTTGGAAGAAAGTGTTTTTTCACAAACTGTATATCAATATAGAGAAAAATCCCTCTGAATGTCGTGATATTTACCTTTTTCCTTATTGCCCAGCCCTAGTTTGATCCAGTATTAATCCCATGGTTGTGCCTATGGTCTGGTGGTGACTGTTTGATATTATAGCTCCCTCTGCTGTTCTAACAGGGTATTACATCTAACTTGACCTGAGGAGCAGGCTATTTCAAGAAGTATCGTTACGATATTAGACCGATGACTTTGATGAAAAACTACATGCTATACCCGATCATTTTAAGAATTTAGTCAAATTAACATTTCAAAATGATATTTTCTGACAAATGTTCAAAGTTATCTGCCGTGACAAATAAAACTCTTGACTTGACTTAAATAAGCTAATCCTACTTCTGGAAATACCCCCCACACCTCAGTCTTGGTGCCGAATGAGGGTTTGGGATTTTGTCTCCTGGAATTTAAGAACTCACAAGAACTCACAAGTCTTCCATAACAGATATTAGGCTATACAAATAATAATCTCTTATCTCTCTCACTCTTTTGTGTGTGTCTCTCTTTTGTGTCTCTATCTCTCCCCCACTCGTCCTCTCTCCCTCCCTCAGGAGGACGATGACGTGTCCATGGGGGCTCCGGACTACGACACCATCTCTGACAACGGCCTCCTGAGTCGCGAGCCGATCCGCAGCAAGGTGTCCAAGCTGACGGAGAAGCTGCGGAAGCGCTACCCCACCACTGCCACAGGTCAGCCTGCCCCTCGCCCCTGACTCGCCATTCTGACGCTTCTTCCTAAAAATATATATTTTTATCTTTATCAAATGAGAATTAAAGGTGCTGTAAGTGGTATTCTTTGTTCAAATAAGTGGTCTACATGTTAAAATTATAGCTCTACATTCCGACAGCCATCACTGATATAGAGTGTCTGGTCAGTAACATCATGGGTCTCCCAGTCCCTTCACTCTGCAGTAAATGGAAAATATATTTCCTGGTATCCCTTTCCCACTTTATCCAATCAGGAGAGGGAACCAAAATTGGTCTGACAAAAATAAGAAATAAAAACAAGTTTTTTTTTTTAAGCAAATGTGTCCTTGAAACAAGTAAAATAATCTACCAGTGCAGTAAGCAAATTTGGCTTAGCAAGATTTCTTGAAATAAGTACATCTAGCGTTCTCTCTCCTGATTGGATAAAGTGGGAAGGGATACCAGTAAATGTATCTATCTATATCAGTGATGGCTGTTGGAATGTAGAGCTCTTTAACTTCTAATAGTATGTCCGATCCTTTAGTCAACCACTTAACAGATCCAGTGGGCCATTCATAATTTGGGTCGCAGCAGTGTTCCACATACTGTAGGTCACAGGGGAACAGAATTCCCATTTCACTCATGGGCCACTTATGAAATTATGAAAAAAAGAAGATTCCTAATGTGAGATAATCTTCACTTTGACCTGAATTAAATCTTAAAACATTGAGTGCCACGCCCCTTCTGGGGAAGTGACCACTTCCGTGCCGTCCATTAACCCCATGTAAGCGTAGTTCTACTTTGTAGACCTAAACCTATATTTTATAGTATAGCTATCGGTCTAATAACGCCGTTGAGTCTCATTGAGCTACTTCTGGTCAACGTGCAAAAAACAGATTATTTTTTCATCCGTACATTTCCGTTTTATACCGCTTTGAATATGAACATAGTCCGGCCGCTTCTGAGAAATTCCAGGGAAAAAACATGAAAACAGCGTTTTTGTGTAATTCAGTAAACATGTTGTAATTTTTCGCCTGATTATCGGATCTTCCTGAAATCAACGCTAGATCATCACTATTATCCTTTGTCGTGCACGCATGCAATGTGATTTAGATCGGCAACCCAACGGAAAACAACCAAACAGCTATAACTACAGCTTCAATCGCAGTAGAAATAAATATCAGATCAACGCAAGCTTTCATATGGTGTCCTTACCTGGTCTCTGAAGTAATGAAAAAAAAAGAATCCAATAATCTCATCGCCATTCCAGTTATCCACAGCGATCGTGCCTCCGACGTTGTTGGACATTGCTCTTCAACGGGCGGGCGGGGTCAGTAGTCCAAAGCATTCCTATAAGCGTGTGTTTTGCCGAGTGTTTAGTACCCGCCCCCATGCTGCAGCTCGGTAGAGAAAAGAAACCAACCCGTTTCTAACGGGGTGCATTACTGGCCGAAGGCGTTAGAGGGCAGTATAATACCGTCTGCCAGCTCAGACGCACTCAGAACAGTATGCACAAGGTTCCCCGCTGAATTATGAATGGCAATAGATAATAAAATAAATACCGTGACAGAAACGTAGATCTACGTTTCCGGCACTCAACCGTCAGGCAACAGAAATGTAGATCTACGTGAACGGCAGTCAATGTGTTAAGACATAATGAGCGTTGAATTCAGCGAGTAGATTTTTCGGTTTGCCACACTACCTCGAGCGATAACTGCTGTTGAGCATGTGAACTGATTATTTTCTGTTAATGCTGCCGTATGTCCTGCTTCCACCCTGGGTGGAAAGGAATCCCAACCTGAGCATGCCCTAAGAGTAAAACGGTCACCGTGTGAATACGATCAATAGTTATTCTCTCTTCCTTTTCCCTTTTTTTCCTCTTTTTTTTCTCCTCCAAAGGCAACTGTTCCAGTTGCAATGCTGTCTTCTCGGTGCTGAAGAAAAGGGTGAGATTGAAAACCTACTAGAGCCGTCATTACAAGACATTTAGTATATGTCACATTCCTCTGATCGTATACTGTTCACACTCTCTTGCTCTTTCAGAGGAACTGCAGTAACTGTGGCAACAGCTTCTGCTCTCGGTGCTGCTCCTTCAAGGTTCTCCGGTCCTGCATGGGGGCTACAGGTAAGAGGAGAAACAACAGGCATTTCCTGTCTTACCATTTTAAGCTAGAGTCTGTAACGCCACCAAACAGCCAGCTCTTGGCAAATGAGCCCCCGCTTGGTATTGGACTTTGCTTACATTTTCTTTGTTTTTGTCCGATGTGTGGGTTGGAGTTGAGTTTGGATAGGGGAGGGGTTGCTATTGCTGGCCACACCTCCGGCTCTGCCAAGAGAGGTCGGAACGCATGTCCTATTTGGAGCAGGCCCGTCGCTTGGGTACCCGGACGTCTGGAGATCTGCTCATCGGATTGACTTCACACTCAACACTGCACTCCCTTGGGTCCTCACAAATACATTTGCCAAGCATGAAGTCGATCGGATGACCGGTTCTCGAGATGTGCATAAAGTGAATTCGGTCCTCGAGATATGCTAAGGATAGTCATGCACCACCATCTGGCCAAATCCGACACTGCACTCCTGTGGGTCCTCAACAATACAACTGCCAGTATTAACACATTGAGTGCCACGCCCCTTCCGGGAAGTGACCCCCTCCGTGCCGCCCATTAAACCCATGTAAACTTAGTTGTAGTTTGTAGAGCTAAACCTATATTTTATAGTATAGCTATGGGTATAATAACGCCCTCGAGTCTCAGTGAGCTGCTTCTGGTCAACATGCAAAAAACAGATAATTTTTTCATCCGTACTTTTCCGTTTTGAATATGAACATAGTCCGGCCGCTTCTGAGCAATTCCAGGGAAAAGACACAAAAACGCTAATCCTAATACCATTATTTATTGTTAACTTTTGTCAGACACAATGTACAAAGGGGTAGTACTAGAACTAGCAAACTCTTCCACACAACTCATACAATGCAACTCTTCTCACACTCTCACACGCACGCATGCATGCACGCACACACACACACACACACAGCATGTTGTTGTCCATTGACAACTCGCATAAGCAGGGCCGGACTGGGGAAATAATTCAGGCTGGGAAATATCGTGTGAAATATAGCCCCAGCCACTTTCTAAGTGGGGGTCCCCCACCAGGAATTATTTTGTTACAAAGACTGGTGCAGGATTTTTTTGTACCCTTTAAATTCCAGTGTTTGTGATGGGCATCACAAATAATTGTAAAAAAAAATAAACATATTCAATACATTTTCTAATTGTAGCCCTTTAAATGCCAGTTTGTGTGATGGCATCACAAATTATTGTAAAAAAAACACACAAAAAGTAAAATATTTTCAATATATCAAATGCAAAGTAAATTTTTCTGGGGGGGATTATTACAGGCTAGGCATGTGTCAATGATTAGCAACAACACAGATTTTGATGGATTTTTTGTAATGTCAGATCTAACAACAACTCTTTTCAGAAAAGTGGGAGTATTTCATTTTTGATCTGACATTACAAAAAAATCTAAAAATAAAAATGGTTATGATCAGGGCTGAAGTTGAATAAAAGATTTATGACTGTTTAGACTGCATTACTCTCTGTCACAGTGATCTCCTGGTTGTTCCCCACTTAGGTTATCTAACTATCACGCCACCACAACTAGAAACACTGGCCTGGCCTGCTTCTAAGTTCAGTGGCCTGACTGCAAAGAAAATTATAATAATAATAATTATATATATATTTTTTTTTTCTTTTTTTTGTGTTTTCAATTACCACCAGAAGTACCACTAGTGGTACGCGTACCACAGTTTGAGAACCACTGATCTAATGAGTTCAACTCTTTCAGAATAAGTAGATAAAAACAAGCCCAAAGAGTATCTAATTGATACGAATGAATAGATACTTATGAGGATATCTGTACTGTATGTGCTTAGGTATCTATATACTATATAAATACATGGTTCCCAAAGTTTTCAAGGTGCGACCCCCGAAATAACAGAGCGAGTTGGAGGCTATACAGTTTCACTATCAATCAGGTTTTAATCTGTTTCGGACATCATCCATACATGCATTGAATTGATTAACCTTTGGTTTATACCAGTGACACCAGTCATGTTAATCACCCTCTTGTTCATCATCAGTAGGGCCAGGCATGCAGTGGTGGTCAAACGCGGTTAAACGCCGTTTAGGCTACGTCACTGAGGCAGACAAAAATTACTCGTCGCGCCGTATACCCCGGCCGGCACTTATCACCTAGACTTTGCATAATAATAGGATACCGACAACCAAAATACAAGCCTTGTAGGTGGGGGGTTGCTTGATCTCCCGACTGGAAGGATGAGACAAGTTGTGCTTCAGTCTGAAGGAAACTGTCCTTCAGTAAACTAACTCTAAGTTACATTGTTAATTTAGTTTGTATTTACTTTTCTAGTTTAAGTTAATTCAATTAAAGAAATTGTAACTACAATTGCATAATAATCATCTGTTCTGTGCGCAAGCGAGGGAATATGTATGCGCGTGCACATGGCGTTTGGCCTTGGCCCATATTACGACTGCACCACTGAGTAGGGCTGACCCCTATTAGTCGACTAATCGGTCGAAAGGAGCCGTAGTCGACTGCCAACCTCTTAGTCAAAATAAATAAATAAATAATGTTTTATAAAAAGATATTTTATTAAAAGAAATTATTTTATCATTCTTTCCAAAAGAAAAGAGGCCTAGAAGCGTGGCTAACACTAATGGCACGCATACCAGAGGCTAACTGCCTAAGAAAACAGGCACAGAGGCACTGAAAGAGGATTTCACCCATCTAACGAACACACTAGAATGAACACCTGCCCTCGACCAGGTTCAAACGTTTTGATCTGTTGCCATAGTGATTTAGACAATCGCGCGTCGGGGAACCGACAGGTCTAGCTTAAGTCAAAGTTATCCTGAAAATTATCCGGCTAACTCAGTTAGCCAGGTACGAGGAACAGGGCCCAGTTCTCAGGCTGCAGCTGGTTTGAAAGCGAAAGTAAACAGGCTTCTCTGCTGGCTGTGGCTCCAGGGGAGTTGAATAGTTCTGGCTCTGCTAGTTTATTTTCTATCTTTTGGCGCTTTTTTGGTGGACAAACCACCGCACATGTGCACCGTGACTCGCGACTGGAGACTAGCTCTGCTAGCACACATAGCTACTGTGTACAGACTGTTTCAAACTGTATTTTAAATTAGAAAGCAAACAAAATAAATGGACAAGAGAAAAATAAATCTCAATTTGGTCAGTATTGTCATTTGGACAAGCAAAGCCATTACTTTAAGTTGCAGGCAAGAAAGACAAGTCTGTCCACTGTCTCTGAAACTGCCCTGTTGCAGGTCACAACATTTTTTTATTTTATTTTTTTTTATATATTTTTTTTTATCAATCGATATCGATTATTCAAATATATCGCGATAATTATCGTTTTATCGCCAAGCCCTAGCGCAAAGCCAGTTGGATGAACCGTTCTCGAGATATGCGTAAAGTTTGTTGTTATAGCGCCACCATCTGGCCAAATGACAGGCATACGGGTGTGGCTTAAGTGGATCAATTCGCCTGGACCCACACTACAGTATCCAGGTAAAAGAAAATTGGGTTAAAAAGTTACAGGCCAAAGCGTAAAAGTGTGTTGTTGTAGCGCCACCATCTCGCCTAATGGCACCAAATCCGACATTGCACTCCCCTGGATCCTCAGCAATACTCCTGCTGAGCGTGAAGTTGATCGGATCAACGGTTCTCAAGATATGTGCGCCACAGACGCATGCAGAGATTCCTTCCTTTTCCTTTATGGTTAGATAATATAGCTATTTACAAACTTATTATAGTGGTCTCTCCAGAGCTGGAGGTGTGTCCAGTAATTGCAACCCCTCCCTTATCCAGTACCGGTACAGTTCCAATACATTACTTTTACTCAACAATATAATTTGTCACTGATCATTGGACAAAAATGATAGAGAGATCCAACATCATTCTATGTGTAGAAAAAAGGCAGAACATCAAGCGACATTGTTTCATGTCTGGCATGTTATGTGGCTTGTGGTGCATGCCTACTTTATATGTTGATTTGTAAATGTATTAATGAATAGGGGTGGGGAAAAAAACGATACAGCGATATATCGCTATATTATGCGTGCCAATATTATATCGATACACTAATGGCAAGTATCGATATTTAAAAAAAGAAACATATATATATATATATTTATTTTTTGCTTGACAATTCCATTTTGCAGCAATAAGAATTATTGGAATGAGGTGAACAGACTGAAATAGTTATCTTATTAGATAAAACGGATGATGTATATATATTTTTATTCCAGATGTTGACAAAGTTTTCCGTTGGGGACATAATTTGCAGTTGAAAAAAGGTAATAAATCGCAGTATATCGCAATATTGCGATATTACAATATCGTGACATTACAATATCGCGACTCTAGACTCCCACCCCTATTAATGAAGGCATTGTTTTTGTAATAGTTCATATGAGAAGATTATCAGATGTAACCTTATTAGATGGGACTCCCTATTTTCACTCTACTTCGACCTCACGCCTAACCCTAACCTCAACTCGAGAAAAATGTTTTTTGTTTTCTTTCTGGTACGTCACCTGGAATGAAATGGCATGAAGATAGGGAATTCCCTTATTTGACATCGTCTCTGTTTACTTTTTTCCTCCTCATCTGGGTTCTCTCTCCACTCTCCGTTTCAGCTCCCGAGGCCCAGAGAGAGACCGTCTGTGTTTGTGCTGCCTGTAACTCCTCCCTCAACAAGTTACTATGAGAGAAGACGCAGAAGATCAGTCAATCCTGTTTCCCAAAATGGCCTCCCACCATTAACTGCCCCTTCAGAAGCCCTACTGTGACCCTTGAGAGAGCCTTGATCTCAAATCAAGGCACCTATATATATACAGTATGTGTGTGAAGAGAGTGCTTGTATTGACCTCAACGACCCTCTAATCCAATTGTGCCCCTATTTAACTTAATTTTGTCTTAAATGAGAGGACTGCTACCCCTACTATGTTACTGTAGACCACTCCATACCCCCCCATACCCCCTCCAGTCACGATAGAGAACCAGCGGGAGTTACTGGTCTTTGCATCCCCAAAAACAAGCTTCTTGCTGGGTGAGACTTGCTACAGAACAGCCTCTGTCATCCTGGAGAGACATTCAAGAGTTAAGGACCTTGGCTTTTCCCTTTGCTGCGTGTTGGTGGAAGAGAGAAGTAAGCCTCTATGACTGTTGTTGATAAACACAAGGTTGGCTGTAGGGCTGTCCTCCACTAAAGATATTCATAGACAGATAATTCTGTTGAATAATCTATCTGTTGACAATTGTGTTCCCAACATGCAATCATGCAGAAGGACCTTGTCAAATCATTAAACAAAATCTTGGTAGACTAAGAACAAACCGACCAATTAATGGTCTAATAATTGACTAAAGGATCGGACATACTTTCCGCATCCCTCGTCTGCGTACCAGTTGCGCGGACACGCACTGCGGTTCCATTTATACAATTGAGGGTTAGGGTCCTGGACGACAGTGTGGCCGGCTGGGCAATAGCCAACATATAAATACTTAACCTATTTACCTACTTAATATTGTTCTGACAATATTGATGTAGCTAAGAGATTCGCTGAAAGAACCTTGTTTTTAATGCATATATCAACTACAATATGAGGTTCACTCAGGCATTTCCATGATGTAAACTGATGGAAGGCTGATTGCCAGAGTGTCAGAGCAGTGAGCGATCTAGAGCATGCACCATCACCGTGCTTAGTCCGTGTGCTCACAGACTTTGGGCTCTGCATGGACGTCAGCATGGGGCTCCGTGCCAAACCTCACAGACATGGGCGGATTGGTGACATTTACGGGCAAGCGAACCCTCGCGGACACGGATGGTATGAATGTACCTTAAGAGGGGACAGCCGCAGTTGGTGGGAGTAGGGAGCTCTGCTGGTTAACCCTTTCAGGTGGACGGTTTTTGGAATGTTAGAATTCTGCCACTTTCAATGGCCAGTAGCCATTGTGACATCTTCATCGGAATGTTAAATTCTCAAGATGCTGCCCTTGTGTTGTAAGTGTGCTTTTTATGTGCTTTGCTCATCTATCCACTCGAGTGGAATTGATTAATATAGAAAGAGCCTTGATATCTCAAAAACTGAACCCAATGTAGCAGTTTGCTTGCACGGTAATGGTAACTATGGTTGTATAAAGAAATATATATATATTGTGGAGACACCATAACTCCAAAGAGTGGATTTCAGAGGGAAAGTTATGTTTTATGATGATTGAGACACAGATGATTGTAGTTGTTGATATGCTTTTATCATAATCATGAAGGACTTGTTACTGTAAAAATCTACTGTACCTAATATATTACATTTTTAATTCCAGAAAGGGCAAGTTAATTGAATTTATTATCAATTCTGTATATTTTGACAAATGTATAGATGTAAACGCTATCATTGACTCAATAAACTGTGTGATAATTTGAATATCAGAGAATGACTCATGTTTACCATATTATATTTACTATTATTTCATTAAAATATGTATTAGTAATAGTGTAATAATGAGGATTTTTGTGTGTATTTAAGGTGTTTAAGTAGAATCTGGAATCCCTTTAAACAGCGACCTCTAGGCAAAAGAGCCCCACTTGGTATTGCTCTGTGTTTCAATTTTTATGTTTTGGTCTGATGTGTGGGTTGGATTTAAGTGGGGATAGGGGAGGGGTTGCTATTGCTGGCCACACCTCAGGCTCTGCCAAGCATGATAGGGAAAATAAGTTACTAAAATAATAAGAATAATGTTAAGAATAAAGAATAACTCCAACCCACACTTCAGACCCAAACAAATAATGTAAACAAAGTGCAATACTACAGCTCTTCTGCTTAGAGGTCTAGGTGATCAGGCACACAGCATCATCAAGGACCACAGCCACCCAGCACGCAGATTGTTGCTCTCTGGCAGGCGATACAGGAGCAGGGCTGCACTACCACGACTCCAGGGCAGTTTTTACCACCAGGCTTCGCCACTCATAAACCTAAAATATTCCACTTTGCATATCGTCTTACTGTTTACATAAAAATGCACCATCAATTATGACTGTTGCTATTTAACCTGGACTGCTACATACCCAATGTGAAATACTGTTGTATACACTTGTCACTTTTACACACAAATACTCAGTCATATACTGTATGATAGTGTTGTATTTTATTTCTCACCCCACTCTCATATCTCATTCCATTTGTGCAATACTGTTGTACACCATCACCTTTACTGTACACAAATCCTCATTTTCATATACCTATATATTTTACTTGTTATTCCATTTTTATTTACTTTTTAAATCTTAACTTTACCTTTATATGCACTCTAAGGCATCTATGACTAAATAAATAACTTGTTTATATGTCATGATGTCACCATATATAGAAGGTGCTCTTAACAACATTTTTTTTAAAGGTGCAATTTGTCATCCGAGGTATAAAAGCTTTATCAGCTCTCAATCTCTCACACACATTCTCCATACTGTATAATCGGCTCTCTATCTCTCTCACACACACTCCATACTGTATCAGCTCTCAATCTCAACACACTCCATACTGTATAAACTCCCACACACTCCATACTGTATACACTCTGAACTATGTTGCTTACTTATCTACTGCCTACAGCTGTCTTACACTGTACTCATAATAACTACCCACCTCAATCTATAGTTTATAGCAATGTACAATAACACTTTCCTCTATATATACACCCACATTGTACACTGTACACACTATACTTTTAGATAGTTATCCCCTTCAAAATAAACACTATACTATTACTATAGAGGAAACACCATCAACTCTCAAGAAGAACACTGCCATCACTTCTGTCATCTTCTTCCTTGGGTCCTTGCTCAGCCGGGCAAGTGCATTCTTTTTGACAGAGGACCCTCAGCCAAATCCATCAACGAATGGATAATGGGTGTGTGACACAGTATAATACTGTGTATACATTAGTTTAGCGTTGTCATATATACTCATATATTACACTACCATGCTACCATGCCAACTTTTATTTCAATGTACTCTAGTTCTAAAAGTGCATTGCTGCCACGCCCATAATTCCAACCTTCGGCTTCGTGTGAGGACTCTCCAGCCTGTCATCATCTCCATAGATATCTATATACATATCTATGATCATCTCTAGCCACGTCAGTAAATAATGACGTACTATTCGTGCGCGAAACCGCTAAACTAGCATGTAGCCTTTTGTAGTGACTGTCATATTAGCATTCTCTCTCAGTCAATAACCCCTTGTTGTAAAACAGAGGTAGAGGAGACGTTGCTGTTGATGCACTGCGATAGAAATGCAGCGGTCTAGGTAAAACTACTCGCAATACATGAGGACCACATTGTTGGACGAGCGACTCGTTTAATTGGCGTGATTTTACAGTCCCGAAAGGACCCTGATGTAAACAAGACTAAAGTATTTTTCTGGTCTGCATCCTCTCTTAGCAGTTGTTTGTATTGAGCCGTACTGTATATTGTACCCATTCTGCAATCTGTTAATAAAGTATGTTAATAATAAAGTTTTCAACCAATCAATCAATCTCACGAATCAACTATAAGAAAGCTTGATCTAAAAGTCTAATAGAAAATTGGATTTGCCTAGTTTGGGTATATCTGCAGTCAGTCTGAAATGTTTAGGCGTTGTGTGTGGACATTATTAAGGTACTTGCCTTTTTGGCCAGGGCTGTAAAATATTTATAAAAAGAAATATAGATATCTCAAACAGAATATGCTCAGTTTTGGGGACAACAAAGACTTGACATCATTTGTATTTAGCAGCTCTGTGTTGTGTCCTCAGGTGGAGCAGCAGGGTGTAGCTGTCCTGAGATCCGTTCTGTGGAGATGGAGGGAGAAACCCTGGTTACCAGACAGACTCTGGTGCAGTGGACCTCGTGTATAGGTAGGGTGACCAAATCGGCATTATCCAAATGCAGGACAGCATGTGTAGTAGATTTGATGATAATCTGTCAACATTGTACATTTTAAAGATGTATTAATTATTCACAATATAGTAACATAAGTAGCAGGAATAGGCCTGCACGTAGTGTTAGCCTGCATCAGTCAAATACATATAATATACAAAATCAGAGATGATAGTTTCAGCACCATGGGGAGTGCTGTGCATGTATAGGCCTTTAGTGTTTGTGGAATTTATATGTATTACTGGGCCGTGCTGCTCCTATAGTAGAGCCTTCTGACTAGAGCATGTTTATAAAGGTCCTCCTGGCATGTCAGAAAGAAATTATCTTTGACTTGAATCTTGCTCTTCACAAGCTCCACCTAGCAGGCAGCAAGAGTGAAAATAAACGGTGGCATTAATAGGTCTTAACCTGTTAATCTGTAGACCGTTTTCGCCTAAAGGTACATGCCTAAGTAAATGGAAGATTGCTCCACTTCTGCAAGGTCAATTTGCATGTTCTTGGTATCTAGGGACATCTAGGGACCTGTGGGTATGTATTCAGACATATTGTGTCTGTTACTAGGCTGAGTAAATTGTAATGAATAAATTAATTATGATTAATTATGATTTATGATTTTGATGATGATGATAAAAAATTGATACATTTTCTGATAAATGCTCACTGAGCTCATTCACCACCTTATTGAGATCGTGTGTACAAAAAAATCTAAGCAAATGAACCGCGGGAAGATGATTAAACAGAAGGATTTGTAGATACAGTAATTAATGATAATCGACTTTAATTATAAATTCATATTTGACCTTGAACTTGACCTTATTATGGCCAAATCATACATCTATGGATAGGGAAAATGCTCCTCTTTCCAATGGCAGGGTTGAATCTGGATTTAGTCATTTCTTGCGGTATTTACGATAATTAGCATTTTCCGATAAATTTGTATTTCCGATAAAACATATAAAACATCGGTAAAATATACACTTTGACTACTGTTTTTGATAGGGTTATGGTCTTTACTCTTGGCTACAAAAAAAATATTTAAAAACATTGACCTCTTAACATCCAAGGGCCCAAAGCTGTAAAGGAATGTGAATCCCTACCCACATTCAAAACCGCTCTTAAAGAGCACCTACGGGAGGCTGCAATTCGAAACTGGCCACCGTAAATGCCCAAAACCCCCACCACCTCCTAATAGACAGTCTCCTCCCCACCGTATGTATATTTCTCTCCCACCCACCCCCTCCTAATGTACAGTCCCCTCCCCATCATATGTATATACTCTGTCAGGATCTAGGGGTAACAGTACTGTATATTTGAATACCGTTTATGTCACAAATGTATCAGTACTAAATACCTATATGTCCCTATGCCATAAATGTCATGTATGTTGTGTATGTCATAAATGTCTATGAATTGAAAATGGAGGACCCTGATGGAAACAAGACAAACGTCTTTCTCAGGTCTGCATCCCCTTAACAATTGTGTGTATTGAGCCGTACTTTATTGTACCCATTCTGCAATCTGTTAAATAAAGTTTTCATTCATTCATTCATCCACATGTGGACAATTCTTTGCCGACCTCTAGTGGCTCGGGTGTGCATTTATTTTAATACAATATATAGATAGCCCTATTTGTTGCCTGTCGATTGCCCTTTCAGGTGACAAAATCCGTTCAGCGGTTCTCGAGTTACATGCAGATATGTGAGGCGTGCCCCAAAGTACGCAAAAGTACACATTACCACCCCGACTCCCGGGGGTCTAGCTCAGTCAATCATTTGGCGATCTCGAAAATCTTTGCACAGGGTTGTAGCCAATGATACCCCATGATATGATAATTGGGGATCTAATACGGTCTCTATTGATCGATTTATGATAAAGAAAAGCAGGGTCCCCCTATAGGGGGACCTTAAGGCTTAATTAAGGGCTACGTTCACACTGCAAGCCTTAGTGCTCAATGCAGATGTATTGCTCAGATTAGATTTTTTTGTTTGGCTGTTTTTATGTGGCCAAGATTAGATTCCAGTGTGAACTGGTCACGCTCCTGAACTGACCTGCATGCGCAAATTAACAATGACGAAGATGGACGTAAACATGGAGGACATGTCAAAGAGCCATTTCTTCCTTCAATATTATTTTAAACACAGACCGGTTATGATATGTCCCCTCAAGTTTTGCTTGTACAGAACTATCATCACCCCAAATAATTATAAGGTAAACACCTCACTGTCCCTCCACTGACCACATCCATCACAGCTGTCTTCCATGTTTGTATTCACTGAGTGACTCCTGCCAGCACAGAATTGTGATGAATTGGGACGAATGTCAATCTAGAATCAGACCTGTATCTGATTTAGGACCACGTATTATGAAAGTGGCCCAAATGAGAATTGAAAAGATCAGATTCCATGTGCTTTGTGCTGTTCACACTGTCTTGAAAGATCTGAGTCACATATGAGAAAATATATCAGGTTTGGGCCACTTTCGCCTGCGGGGTGAACCTAATCTAAATGTCCTGCTGATACCTGTAGACCAGTGGTTCTCAAACTACGGGTCGCAAGTCGCAACCCAAAGTTGGGTTGCGGGTAGGTGACAGTGCATTGGCAAGTAAAAAAAATAAAAAATAAAATACTAATAATAATTTCTTTTAATATTTATAATTTCTTTGTTCTGGCAACATATTTTGGCTAAATATGCCTCGTTTTATGAACGTGAATTGATAACATAGTGCTGTAATACATTTTTCTAATAAATATGCATAATCAAGTTCAACAATGTGTGCTTTTATTTTGATATTCCTTAATTCCACGTTGAAATGACGTGATACATTAAGTGTGGGGTCCCCAAAAAAATTCCTAAATAAAATGGGGTCACGGTATGAAAAAGTTTGAGAACCCCTGCTGTAGACATCCTGTAAGTTGTGTTTCCCTGTGTGCCACAGATCCACCCAGAGACCTCCTCCTGATTATTAAAAAAGAAAAGGCTGAGGACATGCTCGAGTTACCCGAGGGCACTTCCTCTGAGGTGAAGGAGAAGCCCACAGACCAGGATATCAGTACGTTTATGTCTCTCTCTTATGTTGATCTCATCTTCTCCTTCCTCTGCTCCAGCATATTTGTACGTCTCTGTCTTTGTCTCCATATTTCTCTCCTCTCACTCTTAAATCTTTATCGAACACTGTGTTCACATTTTGCTTAACAATTTGGAGCACTTGATTCTGATATCTCTTTAAAAATGTGAATACCTTTGTCCTGTGATCCCCCTGTTGGGTTGAATTGCAGCCAGGAGAGCTAAGCTCAACCAAGGGATCCCAACTGTGATGTATTAAGTCTTAGCTAAAGGGGCCAGTGGTCTTGTTTAGCTTGTTCTGATTGCTTTCTGTTAATTTGCCCATTTTATAATATTCTGTAGAATATACTGTAAATACTATCCACGTAACAGTCAAGTCACTTAAAATATACTGTAAATACTATCCAATGGATAATGGAATAGCCTACCAATGGAGTTGAAGCCCATAAACCCCTTCTCCACTTTTAAATTAGCTATAAAGAGGTGGATCATAAGTAGCAGAAGCTGGGACTAGTGACCAAAGGGTTTTTAATATGTGTTATTCCCTTTTTATTCTTTTATTGTCTATAAAATGGAATATTATTGTATGTATTTTTCCTTTTATACCACACATCCTGACATACAGACACTACAAACACCCACGTCCACACACCAGTACATAAATCCACTGACACCAATGATGAAGGACCACAATGGAAACAAGCCTATGGCTTTATTGTGTTTTATTTTAATCCTATTGGTAAATGGAGAAATGTATACCTGTTCATATTGTGATCAAATGTATATGTGTGATTTCCATTCTAAATCAATAAACTATTCTATCTATCTATCTATCCACGTAACATTCAAGTCACTTAAAATATACTGTAACTAGGCCTACTATCCACTTAACAGTCAAGTCACAGTGTTTCCCACAGGATTTTCAGAGACTATGGGGTGAGAACCTCCGACCCGGGCATTTTTTACATTTTAAAGTTAAATGCATCAATCTGGTGCACTTTGAGAGCAAAATAAAGAGGCTAGATCTATGATGAACGTTGTGCTCAAAACACAAAATCGACTAGACTAGTGCTTCCCAATCCTCTCCTCGAAGCACCCGCAGCCGTTCAATGTATTTGTTAAATTCCACCACCAGCACACCTGATTCAACTTAACTAGCCCTTTATTAGTTGAATCAAGGTGTGCTCGTGGTGGAATTTAACAAATACATGGAACGGCTGGGGTGTCTCGAGGAGAGGTCTGGGAACCACTGGACTAGAGCATATTTGAGCCATCAAAGAAATTAAGCAAAAGTGGTTACCTGTGTTGAACTGGTTTATTTTTTTTAGAAAATAAAAAAATATAGTGGATTACTATTACGACTACTAAATCAAATCAAATCAAATCAAATCAAATTTATTTATAGGGCCCGACAACACACGTTAATGTCCCCATGGGCCGTACAGATCTTCTTTAAACAAGTCAAGAAGAAAACATAACAATAAGTCAAGAACAGAACAAGAACACCATAAGGTCCAAACATTTTTAGATGAATACAAATAAATGAAAGAATGCAAGCACTCCCAGACATACCCCACGCGAAGGTAAGGAAAAACTCACTAAAACCTAACAATAGGGAAAAAAAGCTCCACAGGCAGTGTGGAGGAGAGAAACCTTAGAAGGGCCATTCAAGGGGGGATCTCCCTTCTTAGATGTTGGTGATAGTAGTGTTGCAGACGGACAGTTGGTAAGCATGCACTCATGTGTGTAGTGGAACACAGATGAGTGCATGCAATAGCAACTGTACATTTTGAAAAATTAAAGATAAGAGCTAATAGCGATAGCAACTGAACATTTTGAAAGATTAAAGATAGAGCTGATAACGAATCTATTTGAGGCACAGGGGCGGCGCAAAGAGGGTCACGTCCTCCCCGTCTTAGTCAAGGGACATTTAACACTCCGGTCGTTGCTCAGGGACAGCCGGAGACAGGGAGATAGGGGCGGCGCAGAGAGGGTCGCGAACTCCCCAACGTCATCGCGGGACATCCGGCACTCCGGTCACCACTACGAGACCTCCGGAGACAGGGGGGCACGCAGAGGGGGTCGCAACCTCCCGGCCTTCGTCACGGGACGTCCAACACTCCGGTCAACACTCCAGGACAGCAAGTCATAGGGAGACAGGGAGACGGGACAGGCGTTAGACAGCTCATGAGATTGTAGTAGGCGGACATAGCAATAGATACAAGTGGTAGGCATATATGTGAATGGAGTAGATATATGAAGTAGGCGTATTATGTGAATAGAATAGAAGTACTTAACCCAGCAATGAAACCGCGTTGACTGTTAATCTGTTAACAGTCTGTTGATACTGTTAATCAGTTGACAGGACCACGGACAGACGGCGGTGAATAACTGATCCAAGACCTCGGAGGTGCATGTAGAGCAGTCACTACAATCTTGGCCAAGACCCCGAGGCATCCATCACCTTAGTCAGCGCCAGGAGACGGGCACTCGGAGAGAAGGGGGAGGGGGGGGGGGGGTTCCCATGTTTGTGGTGCTGCAAGGAGCAGACATGTAGTACCCTGTAGTGCCATGTAGTACCCCGTAGTGCCATGTAGTACCCTATAGTACCCTGTAGTACCCTGTAGTGTCATGTAGTACCCTGTAGTGCCCTGTGGTACCCTGTAGTGCCATGTAGTGCCACGTAGAGCCACGTAGAGCCATGTAGTACCCTGTAGTGCCATGTAGTACCATGTAGTACCATGTAGTACCATGTAGTACCATGTAGTACCCTGTACCCTAACTAAACTACCCTGTAGTAAACTACCCAGTGGTACCATGTAGTACCCTGTACCATAACTAAACTACACAGATTAATCTAAAGATCAGTCCCCGACCAGGTGAGATCAGGGTAGGTTGAAGGAGAGAGAGAAAAGATGAGTCTTAAGCAGGGATTTAAAAGCTTCGACAGAGCAGGCGCCCCTGATGACGGCAGGTAATTTGTTCCACAGGTAGGGAGCGCGGTAGACAAAGGCTCTGTGGCCGGCGGATTTCTTTTTAACCCTAGGGGTCGATAGAAGCCCCGCATTTTGTGAGCGCAGAGCACGAGCGGGCGAGTATCGGGAGATGAGATCGGATAGATAGAGCGGTGCAAGCCCATTTAAAATTTTGTAGGTGAGGAGTAGCACTTTAAAGTCAGAACGGGCTTGGATAGGAAGCCAGTGTAGGGCGGACAAAACTGGTGTGATGTGATCAAATTTTCTAGTTCTAGTTAGTATCCGTGCAGCCGCATTTTGCACGAGTTGAAGATTTTTGATGCTTGAATTAGGTAGGCCTGAAAAAAGTGCATTACAGTAGTCCAGACCCCTGCCAATACTACTGATACATCCCTATTGGCAAACTTTATATAAAAGAAAATAGTAAAGTAGGCCGCCACAGTCTAGGTAATTAATGGGAAACCCTGAGTCACTTAAAATATACTGTAAATACTATCCACGTAACAGTCAAGTCACTCAAAATATACTGTTAATACTATCCACGTAACAGTCAAGTCACTCAAAATATACTGTAAATACTATCCACATAACGGTCAAGTCACTCAAAATATACTGTGTCTATCCACGTAACATTCAAGTCACTCAAAATATACTGTGTAAATACTATCCATGTAACATTCAAGTCGCTTAAAAGTATTTACTTAGTTGCTGTCTCCCTCTGCCCCAGATCTGCCCTCCAACTTCCGTTTCTTCTGTGTACTACCCTGTTTTAACGCTCCTGAAAGTTCCATATTATTATATATCCATATTGCACAAGCAGTTCATTTCATTGTGCTATATGTTTAAAAAGATCCTCCCGACCAGCACCCTGCACCCTCTGCTCTGTGGGTTGCACTTCTCCAAGTGGCGAACATGCACTCGTGTTTGGATCCTGGTGCCATTGTGCAAACTGGGTAGCTGGGGAACACCATGCCATGACATTGTACATTGCTAAATAAATGCTGCCGTGATGCTTTAAAGGAACACGCCAACATTTTGGTGAATTAACTTATCGTCTTCTCCAGAGAGAGACAAGAAGATAGATACCAGTTTCCTCTATTTGCGTTCAGTAGAAAGCTATCTGGCTGCACATTAGCCTAGCTTAGCACAATGAATGGAAGTGGACAGTGACGGGTACTAACACCTCTCCTGAAGGCTACCCGTCACTGTCCGCTTCCATTCATCTGTCAGAAAACAACTGACAGATTACAACTTGTCCAAAATGCGGCAGCCAGAGTTTTAACTAGAACTATGATGAGGGAATATATTACTCCAGTTTTAGCTTCACTGCATTGGCTCCCGGATGTTTTTAGGATTGATTTAAAAATTCTCTTGTTTGTTTTTAAAGCTCTTAACACTTTCAGCGCCAGAGGTCGCTGTGGGCCGTGTGGTAAGAATGCCAGCGCTTTAAAGAATAGGGCTACATGGCGGTGTTTGCAGGGCTAAAACTATATTAAATATCATAGCTATGGATATAAAACGATTGCCCATTTGACATCGAGTATCTATCGTTCAATTTGTGAAAAAGAAAAAAAAATCATCCATACATTCCCGTTTTATACCGTGGTGAATATGAGTATAGTTTTAGAGTAATTCTGTCTAATCCCAGGAAACGCCGCTATGCAGCGTTTAGTGCATTTCACTAGAAACCGTGGCGTTCCTTGCCTGGATCAACAATCAATCTTAAATCAACGCTATATTACCGGTATTATGTTTCATCATGAATGCATGAAAGGGTGGGTGGGGTGGGGGGTTTCTATGCTTCGATCGTCACCAACAGAATACGTTACACACACACATTACACACATACGTTAGGATCGCGGTGAAGGGATTCTTCGATCAACGCAAGATTGATACTAGGGATGCCCCGATCACGTTTTTTGCCACCGATACCGATCACTGATCGTCTATAAGTCATATCGGCCGGTACACTGCCGATACTAGGGCTGTCTTAAATACTTCAAAGCTTCGTTCGATGGGCATGGGATTCGAATATGAAAATAAAATTCTATAATTTTTTTTTTTTTTTTTTTAAGTTGTTGTGCAAAATCAACTCTGTCTATCTTTGTTAACTACAACAAGCAATGCTGTTTGTTATTTAAGATGAGGTCGGACTCGGCACTGACATGTGTTATAACCGCTCACCATGCCCGACTAGGAAAACCCGGACCGGACTTTTTAGATCGACGTACAACCCAAGCCAGAGAGTTTCCAAGGATGTGCAATACCGGCCGCAAGGCGGCAGGCCGCGGTATTGGACGTTTGCGATCTCAGACTCATTCCCAATGATAACACAGGCTCCCTCGATGGATAACGATTGGAAATAGCGAATAAAATAAATAATGATCAAATAACGTATATATATGTGGTTGGCGTTCAACGATTGGCGGACACACGCGTATTAAATCGATGTTGGCAGGGAATGAGTTAATGGTCTGGCACCGTCCTACCTCTGCGACTGCCTACATAGATATGTTCCAAACCGCCCCCTCAGGTCCTGTTTTTCTTTTCTTTTCTTTACTTTTTTTTGTGCTTTATTGTCAAATGTTGTGTTAAATTTATTTTGCTCTGTTAAGCACTTGTATGAAAGGTGCTATATAAATAAAGATTAATTTATTATTATTATTATTATTATTATTATTATTATTATTATTATTATTATTATTATTATTATTATTATTATTATTAATGCATATTGGCATGTTGTAAAGTGTTGCTGAGCTGATTACAGGAGTCTAGGTGAGGCTTTGTGTAGTGGTGCCCTGTTTATGTTTACCCTCATTATTGATTTCAATGGGCAATGATGGAAATTAATTCAAATAAAATATTTGTTGTTGAAGAATATTTGAGAATTCCGGTCCTGGGCCTACAGTCAGCCTATGTGCTAAGTTTAATCCAATTCGGATCAGAACTGTAGGAGTTATGGCCGATACGGACACACAGACAGACACCCACGGACAGGAGTGATCACAATACCGGCCTGGCCAGCGTGTGCAGTATGCAGAAAGTGGACAAATTATTTTGAATGCCACTGTAAATACTTAGTTTCTGTCTCCCTCCACCCCAGATCCACCAAGCAACCTGCCAATGATTAAAAAAGAAGAGACTCAGAACTCTGCAGACCCACCCATGTGTATTTCCACTGGGCTGAAAGAGGAGCCCACAGACCATCAGGATATCGGTATGTTACTTATTCTTATCTTTAGTTTATCTTGTTCTCCTTCCTCTGTTGCACCATAGTTCACAGCTTTCCCTCCTATTTATTTCCATACAGGTGCAATTTTATTTTTACCATAACAAAAGTGAGATATCACATACAAATAAGCAAAATAGCCACATGTTTTATTAGGGCTTGTGTCCATAGCGGAAGTTTTTTTCAAGTCGGACCGATTTGAAAAAAATTTAATAAAAAAGCTCAGAGCGTTTTCCTGAGTCTCGCGACTGCCACAGCTCCGCCACTTCCTCGATGTTGATTGGTCGGTCGAAAAAAGTTACCTTGATGAGCGTGCTCCTTTCCAAAAGTTGAACTAGTTTAAACTTTATGCGCTGGGAGCGCTCCGCCCAAAAACGCTGCCGCCGAGAGCGCATAAACGCGAGGCGTGGCGCTGGGAAAAGGAGCGTGCCTGTTGCGCCTGTAGCATAGAAATTAATGACAGAAAGGAGCTGACAACTCATAAAACGTCCGCTATGGACACAAGCCCTTACTCTTTATAAAGAGAATAGCTTTGGTCCCTGGCCAAATACAGTTGGGAATAAATCCATCTTTAGGTGCAGAGATTGAAGATTGCAACGTAGATACAATGTGATCGTTTTATTCTCTGTCGCCTATTGAGTAAGGTAAGGCTGTGGACTTAGAGGTGCTTGTCAATAAAACATAGGTACATTGATTATAACGGCATATTTTTACACTTGCAGTATATTTTGAAAAGCAGAAACGCTGTCGCACGCCATGGATAGTCGATGTCGACCTGTGTTTTATTGACAGTAGCTATTGTCTACAGCGGTACTTCTGCGGCGACAGAACAAACGTGATCAAATAGATTTTCAAGAATCCACGGGTCCTTAAAAATTCACAATTGCTAATAGAAGGCCTCAAATAAATCTATTTGGAAAGGTCTTACATATTTATGAATGTTATAAGCATGGTCCAAAATTAACGCCAAGCACCAAATGCCTGTAAAATGTATCTTTGGCAAAATCAACAAGAGTTAAATATGAATGCCTCAGTTATCACCTTATGGCCTTTGGTTTTTACTATTGGTGTTCTTAAATGTTGTCCCTGCTGACCACCATCCATTCTCGTGTGATTGGCTGTTGTCTGTAGCATCTGCATCTGTATAGATCAGACCTGGGCATCTGACCGGCCCGCGAAAGATTACATGATAATAAAAAAAAATAAAAAATAAATATTATTATTATTATTTTTTTTTTTACTTTTTTCTTTTCATGTCAACGTTCACACGCACAATATACGCTTACCTAGGATTTGACTTGATTCAACAACAAAGCAGTCGGGGCAAGCCGAAAACGATCGAAAGTGTGGTTATTTGAAGTTTGGATTTCTTTTTTCACAACTGAGGTAGGTAGATAAACATTTTAGAGACTAAAGTACAGAAAAAAGGTACCGTTGGGTATCGATTCACAGGTACCGGTATCGGTTCAAATGTGAACGGTACCCATCCCTACTGAACACACAACTGCAGGGCAAGGGCATTTTTGCTCATGAAATGCATAGCCATGTGAAAGCCTTCATGACAAAGTTGCAATTAATTTCAAGGCAACTAGGCAGCAACAATCTCAAACACATGAAAACCCTGAAAGAAGTCAAACCATCAGCTGATCACTGGCACAGGTACTCATCCATGTTGGGAGCACTGCATGATGAATTTTCAAGGCGTTTTCAAGATTTCAAAAAGGTTGAGGATGAAATGCAGCTGGTTTCCTCTCCCTTTACCTGCAGTGTTGATAGTGCACCCACTGGTGTTCAGCTTGAACTCATTGACCTGCAGTCGGATTCACTACTGAAAGAGCACTTTAAGTCAGCATCACTGCTAGAGTTCTACTCTGCTCTCAAGGAGGAGAACTTTCCAAACATGAGGAGACATGCTCAGAAGATGTTGGTTCTCTTTGGATCCACCTATATGTGAACAGACATTCTCAGTCATGACGTTTACCAAGTCCAGGTACAGATCCTCTCTCACTGATGAACATCTGGCAGCTGTGCTTCGCATCTCCACCTCAGACATGCAACCTGACTTTGATGGACTTGTTAAAGCTCAACAGAGACTGGATTTATCACACTGAATGAAAAAAAAAGAGCTGAAGAACACTAAGATGTGGAAATATAACAAGTGAAATGGGACACTTGATATTTTTTTTTTCTTTTTTTTGCACAGTTCTGAAAACATTAAATGTTTAATATAGGCATGTAGAGTAAAAAAGGCTACTGGGACACTTTTCATGTCTTGTTTATTTTGGCTATAAGATGATGTGATGTCTTTAGAAAGCTAAGAAAATCCTTGTTTCAATATTATATGAAACTCAAAATAATAACTTTATTTGTATAGCACTTTTTCATACATGCCCTTTGTTATTAATGTTTCACATTTTGTTTATCATTTTGGAAATAAATTCTATTTGAATAAATGATATTTTTGAAAGCTAACCTCACCTTTTAATTGCCAAATAATAACATACACTCTTACCAGGGGTCAAAACAATGCTATTTACTGCTTTTTATATAGAAATAAAATGTATATTATGCATAATTGAGTTTGGAATTTTGGCCCGGCCCGCCAACATATTTTCAGTTGCTCATTCGGCCCCCCGGGAAAAATAATTGCCCACCCCTGGTATAGATGGTATGGAGCTAGCTAGTTAGCTAAACCTGCAAACTAGGGATGTCCCGATCCGATCACGTGATCGGGATCGGGGCCAATCACGTGATTTTCCGAAGATCGGGATCGGCAAAATGTTTTTTTTTAAATCAGGATTATTTTATTTATTTATTTTTATTCAACAAACATGACCATGTTCACGTCTTAAACTCATACTGAGGCCTTAGTTTTGGTTTTAAATTGCATATCATCATTCATTTATTTATTGTCACACAGAGCAGAAGAATTTTGCCAAAACAAACCAATAGTATCCAGCTGCAGAACGGCAGACCAGCCACACTCTCAGACCCAAACGCATTTCCTTTGATTTAATTATACATCAAATGTCAATGATTGCAATGCCTCGCTTGAATGAAGTTAACTTTTCACCTGGATAACGTCAACATTCAGGGTGAATGTAATGTGAGAAATTGGGATTAAAAAAAAATATATATATATATTTTTTTTTTTTATCGGATCGGGAAAGATCGGTATCGGTACTCGGGATCGGATCGGGAGCAAATTTTTTTTTTTATCAGGACATCCCTACTGCAAACACTCGTTCTTCTGTGCTCTCGTTTAGCAATTTTTCCCATTAATCTTCTGGATTTCAGAGCATTTCTCATTCATGATAGTTGACGAGTGTCATTGCACCCGTCACTTGAACTGGTGATTCGCATCGAGGAACCATTATGTGCTAAATAATGTGTATGAAATATTCAGGTCCTGGGCCTACAGTCAGCCTATGTGCTAAGTTTCATCCAATTCGGATCAGAACTGTAGGAGTTATGGCCGATACGGACACACAGACAGACACCCACGGACAGGAGTGATCACAATACCGGCCTGGTCAGCGATTTGTGTGTGCAGTAATCAGAAAGTGGACAAATTATTTTGAATGCCACTGTAAATACTTAGGGTGTTTTCACACCTAGCTCGTTTGGAGCTGTTGTTCCGGAACCTGGAGCGTTTACCCCCTATTTCGGTTCATTTGGGCATATGTGAACACAGCAATCGCATTCTGTTGCGGAACAAAACAAGCGGGCCGAGACCGCCTAGAGAGGGTGGTCTCGGCGCACTTCCAACCGAACCCGAAGCGACTCGTACGCTGTGAGAATGCAATCGACTTAACAAACCAACACAACTCACTTGCCGTACTGTATACGCGTTGCATGATGACGCTTTCGCATTGAATTGTGGGCGGGATCAGTTTGTAGTCTTTAGGCAGCTAGATCGGTAAAGTTAGCTATAGACCACTGCACTTCCGTGTTACATTGAAATCGGGGAGGAGAGAGCGGGGGGAGCATATGAATTAATGTGGATGAGAGCCGTGATGTAAGTGGTTGCAGCTACGGCTGTGGGGGTGCTGGAGACATGATCGAATAGACTTTTATGCACTTGAGTTTCCTGAACATGGCGCGACCCATTCCTAATCGATCAGAACTAAATCGTCCGATTTACATCACGGCTCTCATCCACATTCATTCATATGCTCCCCCCGCTCTCTCCTCCCCGATTTCAATGTAACGCGGAGATTCAGGGTTAGGGGGGGGGGGCACACCCCAAAATCTGACCAATGAGTGACAGTTTGCTCGCGCGTGCGTTTGTTTTGGTCCGCTGTTAACACAGCCGTGTGAACACAAACAAACTAAGGGACAAGTGCAACATTGTATCATTATAGTCCCTGTGTCTCCCTGAATCGGAACAAAGCAAACGAACTACAGGTGTGAAAACGCCCTAAGTTTCTGTCTCCCTCCGCCCCAGATCCTCCAAGCAACTTGCCGATGATTAAAAAAGAAGAGACTCAGAACTCTGCAGACCCACCCATGTGTATTTCCACTGGGCTGAAGGAGGAGCCCACAGACCATCAGGATATCGGTATGTTACTTATTCTTATCTTTAGTTCATCTTGACTTTAGATAAGACACTTTTGGAAAAATGTACTGGGAGCTGTCAAGTTGGTATGGTTTTATTCTTAATCCCAGAGGGGAAACATGGTTTGCCACCAGAGCGAATACAAATACACAAACAAGAAACAATTACATACAGTACAAGTTACATAACACAGTAAAAAGAAGAGAAGAAGAGAGCCTCTCAACACAGAGCTAGCAGTGTTCGTTAAAGAATTTAACTGCAGCAGGAACAAAGGACCTTCTCAATCGCTCAGTAGAGCATCGAGGCATCAAAAACCTATTGCTAAATGAGCTTCGCAGAGCATCAAATATATTGTACAGAGGGTGGCCTTCAAAAGATAGAATGGTGTTCAATTTAGTCCTAGTTCACTTTTTTACAAGTTTTTTGTCAGTAACCATGATACGGTTTGCATCACACCAGTGGACAAATGAGTCAATCTCCTTTTTATAGGCCCGGTCATCGCCTTTGTTGATGAGACCGATCAGAGCAGTATCATCAGAATTTCTGCATATGGCACATGGCCTTGCTGTGTCTGCAGTCCGCAGTATAAAGTTCAAAGAGGAAGGGAGCCAAAACTGTTCCATGAGGGGCTCCAGTTTTTGTCCAGATGACATCTGATACTATATCATCCAGAACAAACTGAGGTCGAGGAACAAGATATTTCATGCACCAGGTGATGGTTGAATTATGCAGTTTAAACTGGATAATTTTGTTTGCTAGGATATGTGGCTGGATAGTATTGAAGAATCAAAGAACATTTCCCTAACAAGGGGTGGCTGGGTGGCGCAGCGGACATTGCGCTTGTCACCAAACGCAAGAGACACCGGGTTCGACTCTGGCTGTCGGCGTTGCCTCCGGCTTGGGCCAGCCGCCATACTAACTCAATTGGCAGAGTTAGGGGGTGGAAGTCGATGGGTGGTAATCTGGACGTTGTGGACAGCGACTCCTACAGGTCGGTTGGGGATGCCTGCACAGCAGAGACAGGAAATTGCGGGGGTAGTGTGAGCCTCCCACACGTTACACCTCGCCAATGAGAGTCCGCGCTGGCAGGTGAAAAGATGTGACAGGCTGCCTCCTTGTGTATCGGAGGGGACACGTGATGCAAGGCTTCTATCCTTCATTCTATCCTACGTTCAAGACAGGGGAGGGGAGAATTGGCACCTGCTCCCTGAGATTGCCCAGCACAACCCTTTCAAAACACTTCATGATGTGGCATGTCAGAGCAATAGGTCTCAGGTTAGTGAGGTTATTACGCACATTGTTCTTTTTAGGAATAGGGACAAGACATGCTGTTAACCTCGTTGCAGGAAAAGCAGGTGAAGACAGAGATAGAGAGAAAAGAGAATGAAAAACATGACACAACTGGTCAGCACAGATCTTGAGGGTGTGTGGATAAATACCATCAGGCCCAGGGCCCTTGTTTACCTTGATGCGCTTAAACTCCTGACGAACCTCTTCAGTAGAAATAACAATAGGGGGACAACTGTCCTCAGGATTAGGCTAAGCCAGAGAGGAGAGTATCCTCTCCTGCTCAGCAGAGAAATCAAATCTGTTGAACCTAGCAAAGAACTGGTTTGCATGATTAACATCGATCCCAGAGCCCAAACAACTGGAATTGTTGGTCCAATCAGTGATCGATATAATGCCTTTCCAAAGGCCCCTGGTATTGGTTTTGAACATTTGTCTTTCTACCCTATCTATTTAAGTTTTGCAGAGATGATTTATATTTAAGGTTTTATTTTAGCTTTCATCTCCTTTTGAGCATGTTTAATCATATCTCTATCACCACTGAGAAACCAGCTTTCACCTCCCTAGACACCCAAGGTTTATCATTGGGGAAAGTTTTAATTATTTTACAGGGGATGGCATCATCAACACAGAAATGTATATAAGCAGTGACTCTATCAGCTTTACTGTCCAGGTCAAGATCATCGTCGTCTAAGTAGGAGTAGGAAGACACACACGTTAGCCTAGCTTAGCGTCAGTCACTGGAAGTAGGTTCCTCCATTAGCCTAGTTCCCAACGTCTTCCTACTCCTACTGCATGCACAGAGAAGAAAAAGGTATGTATCTTCTTGTCTAACTCCAGGGTAGATGGCATATAAGCTAGAGTATTCCTTTAAAACAAATCGTACAAGACAATCTGAGAAGGGAGCCCAGAGTGTTTAATAACTCTGGGCTTTATACTGTAATATACAAGGTTACATAGGAAAGTTGAAAGCAAACTTAGAAACAGTTTTAAGTTGTGTAACTTCTGCTTTTCTCTAGACCCCTCACAGCTCTCTGTCTGTGAAGAGGAGATTCCCCCTGAGCAGCAGGAGAGGAGTCCCAGCCTGGGCCAGGAGGACCCAGAGCCCCTACAGATCAAAGAGGAACAGGAGGAACTCTGGGCCGGTCAGGAAGGAGATCAGCTTCATGGTCCGGAGGAGGCTGATATCATAGAGTTGACATCCCCTCCTGTCCCTCTGAAGAGGGAACGTGGGGAAGATGAGGAGAAGCCTCCATCCTCATGGTTGAACCACACCCAGACTGATGAAGATGAGGAGAAGCCTCCGTCCTCGTGGTTGAACCACACCCAGACTGATGAAGATGAGGAGAAGCCTCCATCCTCGTGGTTGAACCACACCCAGACTGATGAAGATGAGGAGAAGCCTCCATCCTCATGGTTGAACCACACCCAGACTGATGAAGATGAGGAGATGCCTCCGTCCTCGTGGTTGAACCACACCCAGACTGAGGAAGATGAGGAGATGCCTCCGTCCTCGTGGTTGAACCACACCCAGACTGAGGAAGATGAGGAGAAGCCTCCGTCCTCGTTGTTGAACCACACCCAGACTGAGGAAGATGAGGAGAAGCCTCCGTCCTTGTGGTTGAACCACACCCAGACTGATGAAGATGAGGAGAAGCCTCCGTCCTCGTGGTTGAACCACACCCAGACTGAGGAAGATGAGGAGAAGCCTCCGTCTTCGTTGTTGAACCACACCCAGACTGAGGAAGACGGAGAGGCAGAGCCTCTAGCCAGCACCTCAACTGAACAGATGAAAACAGAACCTGATGGAGAGGGCTGTGGAGTTTCAGAACTGGCCAGTAACTTCGATCCAGCTGGTGATTTAGATGCAGCTAGAGGTGGCCAGCTCCTCTCTTCAGACTGTTCTGGAGCTGAGACGGATGACAGTGATGAGTGGGAGGTGTCAGGTTTAAACACACTGACATCAAAGAAGACACAGACAAACAAAGGACAGAGTTTGTCTTATGGCAACAAGGTCAAGAGCTCCGCGGGGCCGTCCCATGAGGTGACGTCATCCGACCAAATTAAATCAGAAACGTGGAGCTGTAAAGTGTGCGGTGATTTTTGGAGTCGTAAATGTTCTTTATGGCACCACGTTCGAGTCCATCCTAGTGATTGTGGTTTGTGTGGGAAACACTTGGAGCCCAAAGAGAGCTTGAAACCTCACCTTGAAACTCACATGACATGTGCCGTTTGTGGCAAGAAATTCACCAACACTTCAGATTTGGGCAGACATTTGAGAACTCATACTGGGGAAAAGCCCTATGGTTGCACATTGTGTCACAAACGATTTGGTCAAGAAGGAAACCTGACAAAACATTTGAGAAGTCACACTGGGGAAAGGGCCTTCAGTTGCACGCTGTGTCATAAAAGATTTGGCGCAAAATCTAAACTGACGATACATTTGAGAATCCATACTGGGGAGAAGCCCTACAGTTGCACAGTTTGTGGAAAAGGGTTCAGTGACAACGGAAATCTGAAAAAACACATGACAACTCATACGGGAGAGAGACCATTTAGTTGTTCGGTTTGTGGCAAAACGTTTAGTCAGAGCGATACGGTTAAAAGACACATGGCAACTCATACAGGAGTGAAACCATTTAGTTGTTTGGTTTGTGGAAAAGCGTTCAGTCAGACGGGACATTTGAAGACCCACATGAGAACTCATATGGGAGGGAGGCGTGGCCAGGCAGCATGGAGTAAGGTTGTGTTTCAGCTCGGCTCCCCAAAGTATGTCTTTTAAACATACGTTTACCCATTAGTCTTTATTTGATTTTAGATTTTGTACAGTATTTTGTTTGGATTATCACTCTGTAACAAGCTGGACTCATGCTCGTTTAGCTAGCTGACATGTGCTCACATGTGCTAGCTGGACAAATACGTGGAATGACACTGTGTGCTATTGTAACAGGCTAGGCTAGGCTAGGTCTGTTTAACCAAGCTAGCTGGACAAAATTGCTAAATGCTACACATGCTCAATCAAGCTAATGGGACATGTGCGTGAACTGACACAACAAGTATGTGGAATGACACTGTGTGCTATCGTGACAGGCTAAGCTGGCCTTGTGTTTGTTTAATTTGTTTAATTCTTTTTTCTTTTTTTTTCTCTTGAGCCCGAGTCCTATTTTCTGAAAATCCGCCTAAAATACATACCTAAGTAAATGGAAGATTGCTCCACTTCTACAAGGTCCATTTGCATGTTCTTGGTATCTAGGGACTAGTGTTGTCAAAAATATCAAAAAATTGATACATATCGATTCTGAATATTTAAAACGGTTTCAATACTAATTTCCCGAAATATCGATATTTAATTAGTCATAATTTTTATTTTATTCTTTTTTTGTATAAGGAGGTTGCATTGTTCATTTCAATACCTGTAATAGTACAGTCGTCCACACACACACACATGTGCATTCAGTTAAGTCCGAATATGACTGTAATACAAACAGTTCAGTTTGTCAGGTACATGCAACACAGATTACAGTGTTTACATCTTCCATACCATGTTCTGCAATAAAAACGATTGAAGTGAGATGAACAGTTATTTTTAAATGTGTGATCTAAAGATAAACAAAGGGTTTTAAAATTGTTATAGTTATCTTCTCTTATAATACCAGAGAGAAGCTGAGGAGAATCAACCAGCAACAAAAGCTAATTTTTTTTTTTTTTTTATTATTATTATTATATTTTTTTTTACATTTTAAGATTGAACCTTTTTCCCTGTGGTATCGGAAATGGTATTGAATATCGATACTTTTCAAGGTATCGTATCGAAGTTCGAAATTCCAGTATCGTGACAACACTACTAGGGACATCTATGGATCTCATGGAATGTATTCAGAAGTGTCAGAAATATTGTGTCTATTACTAGGCTTAATAATAATAATAATAATAATAATAATGGATTCAATTTGTACCGCGCTCTACATTCGTGAGAATTTACAGGAGATAAAGACAAAAGTTAAATGAATAAAACTATTTAAAATGAATAAAAACAATTAAAAAGACTAACAACCAGTGAAATGGAAGAACCTAAGAGTAAAATAAAATAAAAATAATAGTAAAATGAATAGAAGTAAAAATAAAAAAGGCGGTTAGGTGGCCGAGCGGAGATTGCGTTCGTCACCAACCCCGGAGCTGTGAGCTGGATTCGCCTGTTCGAATCCAGCTCACAGCTCCGGGGTTGTCACCAGCTTGGCTGGCCGCCTGCACTAATACAATTGGCTGTATTAGAGGGTGGGAGAAGCTGGCGGGGTGGGTCCGGGTCGTTGTAAACAGCGACTCCTACAGTTCGGTCGGGGCGCCTGCTAAGCGCGGATAGGACTTGAGGGGGATAGTGTGATCCTCCCACATGCTACGCCCTCTCGATGAGAATCCGCGCTGCCAGGTGAAAAGAAGCGGTGATTGGCTGGACGTGTGTCGGAGGAAGCACGTGGTAGCCTCCACTCTCCCAGATGATCTGACTGTGGGGGGTAAGTGCGCAGCGACCAGGAAGGGACTGGGAATTGGCATACGACTAACATTGGGATGGGAGAAAAATCTGAGGAAAATGGTCAAAAAAAAATAATAAAAAATAAGGAATTCAATAGCAGTCAAAGACTTTTCAGAGCGGTTTCCATCTTGTACAGAGTATGTTTATGGGATGTGTTATGTTTACGTTCCAAGGAAAGGTATCCTGTTTCCAGTGTGTCTTTAATTCTTTTGAGACGAATGCATCAATGGGGAAAGATATCGGGTATCAGCTAGTACGATGAGATAGAGATAAACAGGCGGCTGAGTGGCGCAGTGGGCAAGGCGCTCGCCACTAACGCAGGAGATGCTGGTATCGAGCCCAGCTCTCGGCGTGTGTTAGAGGGTGGGAAAGCCGGTGGGTGGTGATTGGACGTTGTGGACAGCGACTCCTACAGGTCGGTTGGGTGACGCCTGTACAGCAGAAACCGGAAGTATCGGGGGCAGCGTGAGCCTCCCACGCGTTACTCCTCGCCACTGAGAGTTCGAGCTGTCTGGTGAAAAGATGCGACAGGCTGCCTCCTCGTGTACCGGAGGGGACACGTGATGCAAGGCTTCTATCCTCACTAGAGCCGACCAGTGGGAGGCATAGTCTAGCAACGTTCAAGACAGGGGGGAGGGAAGAATTGGAATCACGCAATTGGGATGGGAGAAAAATAGGAGAAATAGTGGATATAAAAAAAAGAGATAGAGATAAACACAACGCAGAAACTTCACAGAGCCACAGGTGACGAGGTGATTACTAGCTGAGGACCCGAAATCCAACACTATGAACCGACAAATGCACTCTTTATTTATGAACCGACAAATGCACTCTTTATTAAATCAAATGCCTTAAAATTGGAAGATCTTGTCGATCTTAGCACTGCAATAATAATGTACAAAGAAAAATAAATAATATGGATTCATCTGATCACAGGGCAGCTGGATTAACCATATCTGAACCAGCTATTTTGGACAAATGTATAATTACTTTAATTACTCAGATATTCGAACACAATTATGCAATACTATATTATAACAACTAACATTGGGATTGGAGAAAATCGGAGGAAAAAGGAGGGGGGAAAAGATCAATAGATTTTTTTTTTTAAATAATAATATAAGCCTATACTGCGTTCATTCATTACGCGCATAGGCTATACAGTACTGCACGCGTGTGTCACCACAAGCTGTACTATATGATGACAATACAATTAATCTAATCTCATTTTGATCGGTTGCAAAGCGCTTCCTATCTGCAACCATTTTCACACGGCTGCATCGTCAGTTGCATTCTAATGAGCTGGACAGGTGTGTCTAACTATTGACTTTTTGCGATTTCATCTGCACACTTCCCTATTGGCTGCCTTATAAGGAGCTTTGGACGGGAACGCGCGTTCATGTTTCAGAGCGGTGAAATTCCTCATCGCGGCATCTCAGCTCAGACAGTTTGAGTCATTAAGACATCTTCCCAGCACGTTGAGGACTCAGAGTGAACTTGTCGTAGATTCTGTCTCAGTCGGTTTCAAGATAAGTCTTCCAAGAGAACTCCTTGGAAAATATTCGGGAATGAGACCCATTGTCCTGTTGTGGAGGAAAGTGGCTCCAACCAAGCACTGTCCACAGGGTATGGCATGGTGTTGCAAAATTGAGTGATAGCCTTCCTTATTCAAAATCCCTTTTATCTTGTACAAATCTCCCACTTTACCAGCACCAAAGCAGCCCCAGACCATCACATTACCTCCACCATGCTTGACAGATGGTGTCTGACACATGCCTTCTCTATTTAAACGACCACATCAAACAAGAGGTGGATGCGGGCAAATACTGCGGCATGGTCATGCTGGACCTACAAAAGGCCTTCGACACTGTCAATCACACCACTGATGAATTGAAAATGGGGGACCCTGGTGGAAACAAGACGAAAGTCTTTCTCTGGTCTGCATCCCCTTAACAATTGTGTGTATTGAGCTGTACTGTATTGTACCCATTCTGCAATCTGTTAATAAAGTTTTCAATCAATCAATCAAAACCATTCTGATTGACAAGCTAAAAGCAATTGGTTTTGCTATCAGTGAGCTGGATGCAATCCTACCTGGAGGGGAGAGAACAGATGGTGGAGGTAAACGGTACCCTATCCCCCCCCTCCCAGTGAGCTGTGGTGTTCCACAAGGAAGCATACTAGGACCGCTACTGTTCCTAATTTATGCAAATGACATGTCGTCAGCTTGTGACTGCAACTTGTTCCTGTTTGCGGATGTTATGTACCAGGAGCCTGATCACTCCTGTGTCACTGTGCATGCAGGCCTGATCACTCCTGTGTCACGGGGCATGCAGGTGAGGGCTGCCAATTAGCTAATTGCTGCTGATTGGTTACCTGCTGGCAGCTTTAAAACCAGCCCTGGTAACACACATGCAGGGTCTGTGGTTAGGAGTGTGGGTTAACAGATGGATATCACGTTCTTCTATGCTTGTACTTTAGTTTACACCAGTAATTCCTTGATAGAGTAGCTTTTTGAGTTTGAGCACAGGGTTTTGGTGTTGGTTTACATATAGGTTGCGGGCCTTTGAGCCAGGGTTGTAACAGCGGACGACTCAGCCCTGCTGGTCTCTGACAAGAACAAGTTACAGGTTGAAAAAACCCTCAGCTCGGAACTAGGCAAAATCTGCATATAGCTCGCTGATAACAAACTATCATTACACCTGGGCAAAACAGAGTCCATTCTCTTCGGTTCAAATAACAAACTCAGCAAGACCGATGGCTTCTCAGTTACAGTGGGTGACAATATTGTCACAAGGAAAGATGAAATTACATACCTAGGTTCCATCCTAGAGGCAAATCTTTCCTGTGACAAAATGGCATCCAATGTAATAAAAAAAGTCAACCAACGAACTCGATTCTTGTACCGGATCTCTTCTCTGGTAAACAAGAATACCCTGAAGACTCTGGCAGGAGCACTCATTCAAGGGTACTACAACTATGCTTGCACCTCATGGTACCAAAGCACCTCAAAGGCGCTAAAAACTAAATTACAAACATCTCAAAACAAACTGGTCAGACTACTGCTTGACCTTACTCCTAGAACCCACCTCACCCCTGCCCACTTTGACAACCTAGGATGGCTTAGAGTAGACGACACAGTCTACAGAGTACAGCAACTTGCAATGGGCCTGGTCTACAAGATACACTACACGACTAAGGTACCCATGTACATGTCAAAATACTTCCCAAAGGTCAGTGAATACCACGAGGGAGCTCCACAAATCATGTTAAACCCAGATTCGGCTCAAACAAGGGACTAAACACGTTTTGCAATTATGCCACATCAATGTGGAACGCCCTACCCAAAGCGGTAAAGGAATGTGAATCACTACCCACTTTCAAAACCACTCTCAAAGAACACCTACGGGAGACTGCAATTCGAAACTGGCCCCTGTAAATGTCCTAACCCAACCCCCTCCAATGTACAGTAAATGACCTAACCCAAGAATACACGAGACCCTCCTCTTGGAACCAAGTATGGTTTTCGTCAATATTCCAATGCACAGTTTTGCTTGTACAGTTGTACAGTTTCCCCCCCCACCCCTCCTACCCAACCCCCCCCCCCCCACCCAACCACCTCCAATGTACTGCCCCCCACCCCACCTACCCAACCTCCTCCAATGTACAGTTTCTACGTCAAATGTATATACTCTCTTTTCTAGACTCTTTTTGTATCACAAACAGTACTGTATTTGCAAATCTGGTACGTCATAAATGTATAGATGTAGCAGTACTATCTGTATGTCGTGTATGTCATATATGTTATGATTAATTGAAAATGGGGGACCCTGATGTAAACAAGACGAAAGTCTTTCTCTGGTCTGCATCCCCTTACCAATTGTATGTATTGAGCTGTACTGTACTGTACCCATTCTGCAATCTGTTAATAAAGTTTTCAATCAATCAATCAATGGAGATGATCTCAATAATGGAGTACCTCACACGAACCATATAAGTCAGCTTTGATGTTTTCAGGGGAACAATGTTTTCAAATTGTATTATCTAAAGATGGCAAGTTAAATTATTGTGTTTGTCCATAGTTAAAGACAGTAGAGGCTGAGTACTTTCTGGTGATGTATCACATTCACACTCCCAAGTGATCTGATTTGATTTTAAAATGAAATACATGGGCTGTTATTGTAAATGTAATTAAATTAAATTAATCAACCAATCTCCAAACTATCAGAAATCCTGGAATTATTGGTGAAAAGGTATTTATCTGAAGGTGTTATGTATTGAGCCCTCAATTTAGTAAATTTTGTTTCAGAGTTATAAGCATGCACCATCTCTGCTGTTCCAGTACATTAGTCTCACATTGTACCTGCTATGTTATTGGATCTGCTATGGGAAAAAGGTAACATCGTGGTGCTCTTTTCGTCAATCTGTCAACAACATTTGATACAGTCGACCATTCACTGCTTTTACAGAGATGATGTAGGATTGGTTTTGATTAAAAAGCCTGCAATCTGTCTGAGACTTTAGTGTGTGAAAACAGGGAATTCCCTATCTGAGTTCTTAATGGTAACAACAGGTATTCTATAGATAGGAAGTTCAACGTGAGTCAGAAGATCCTTAAGAACTTCTACTCATGCACAATAGAGAGCATCCTGACTGGCAATATCACCTCCTGGTTTGGGAATAGCACTGCACAAGACCGTAGCAGACTGCAAAGAATGGCCTGTTCAGCCGAACGCACAATTGGAGGTGGGCTTCCCACTCTCCAAGACATTTACAACAAGCGTTGTAAGAATAAGGCCAAGAGAATAATAAAAGACTCTAGCCACCCAAACAACTGCCTATTTGAGCTGCTGCGGTCAGGCAAGCGATACCGGAGTCTCATGGCAAGCACAGAGAGACTCAGAAAGAGCTTCTATCCTCAGGCCATCAGGATGCTCAATGACAATTAACACTATGTAACAAACCATCAAACACACTCACAACACCCACACGTACACACCCACTTTAAATGGACAACTCACTGTAGCACCCACTTTACACACTTTAGACACTAACACACTTTATATTTATATATTATATTATTGGCAACTCATTGCACATAGCCAAGCCTTGCACCTTACCTTACCACCACACGGTGGCACCACAAGCTACCACATCCCATTTACCTCATCCCATTTATATTGTATTGTAAACACTCTGCATTGTATATTGCACCACAAGCTACCTCATCCCATTTACCTCATCCCATTTATATTGTATTGTAACTACTCTGCATTGTATATTGCATTTTTTTCCTTGTTTACACTTGTTTAATACTTGACTTTCTATGTTATACTTATTATACTTTTTATAATTATCTATTTTTCCCTAGCACACTCTCAGGAGCAAAACAGAAAGAAGCATTTTATATAAAAGTATCCTGTATTTCTGTATGACAACTAATAAAGAAACTTGAAACTAGATCCATTTTGGCTCCCGTCCTGTTTATTTACAATATTATTGATACGGCCTCATCTCTAAATGGCTGTCATGTTCATCTTCATTCAGATGATGCTATTCTGTATTTAGAAACTCTGTACAACTAGCCGTTTGAGGGCCTGCCACATTATTTTAGTGCTCTGTAAGATACATATTCATCTTAAACTGGTACTGAATGCAAATAAAACAAAGTGCCTGCTGTTTTCTGGACTCAAGATATATTGATTACAATCATTTGTATAGATTCACTGTGAATGGATCTAACATTGTGAGTGTTACAGAGTATAAATTGCAGCAAAAAAAATTGGCCTCAGGAAGAACTCTGGACCAGTCAGGAGGGAGAGCAGCCATCATCAAGTTGGCATCCCCCCCTGTCCCTGTGAAGAGTGAACATGACGAAGAGACACGTCAGTCCTCATGGTTTAACAAAGCAAATTAATTTAGAATCAACAAGGGATGGCCAGCTCCTCTCTTCAGACTGTTCTGGAACTGTGACTGATGACAGCGATGAGCACATTGAAATCAAAGTCAAGGGAGAGTCAAGGGACAAAACGGGTTCGTCAGGTTGAGCAGTTTCCACATGTCTGATGGTGTCCGCCATCAAAAGACACAGTTCTTCTTGATTTGGAGCAGTGATAAAAAAAATTGGGAACTGTCTGCAGAGAAAAGTGAGATAGAAAGAAAAGCCACGTGATTCAGTGTTTTTCCTCAATATCTCTGCAACAAGTTATCAGTAACTGCATTTGTATGTGTCTACCATGACAACTTGAACAGATACATTATATAAATCATTTTCCTGAAGGACCTGAGTACAAACAGCCGTTTAGGGGCTGCTATAGCCAATGTTTACACATTCCTGCATCTCAGTAGCTTTGTATTGTTTTATCCTCAAAATATTTGCAAACCATTTGTTTCAGGGACAAAAGCCTAATCCAGAGACACTGGCTCAGTTGGGGGAGAGATCAGGGGAGGTGGGTATTTGACTCAAACCACAGCATTTTTCTGAATGTTGTATTTGATTATTATAATTTTCTTTACATATTATTTCACTCAAATAATAATGGGAATATTGTTTGTGTGCATTTAAGTTGTTTAAGTAAAATCTGGAATGCCTTTAATTAAACAGCGACCTCTAGGCTAAAGAGCCCCGCTTGTTATTAATTATGCTATGTTATGTTATTTCACACCTTATAGGCTCTGCCAAGTAGTCTGGAGAAATTTATTCACAGTACAATAAGTCTAAGTACAATACCAAGCAAGGCCTTTTGCTCTAGAGGTCGCTTTTTTTATGGCATTGCTTAGTTTATATTTAATGATGTGCTCTAACCCAAACTCTCATTAAGGTACAATTTGTAATCCGAAGTATAAAAGCTTATTTAATTTTTTTTAATAGATACGTGTATTGCTGCCACGCCCATAGCTCCACCCTTCGTGTGAGGTCCCTCCGCCCTCACTGTCCCACTACCCCCTCCTCCCCTCCCCCTTAGTCCTCCAATCCGTTCCCGTGTCCCACTAGTACTACGGCCACGGATGGCAACATGGCGACGGAGGTGAGAATATAATCTTTTCTTTTGAATTACGTTTTGTATTGTCGAAGAGAAATGGTATGGATTGTTGTTATTATCTTTAGAATAATTCAGGGGCGAGCGCTATAGCCTGCATGCCCGTCGGCAAGGGGCATTAGTACTAGGGTAGACATTACAAGGGTGTATTACGTACATCACTGACTCAATCGTGGCTCACTGTAAACAAAATTGACAATAGGCACATAATGTTCTCACTCTTTAAGCCAATGATTCGTCAGATGTGGTAGTTTTAGTCATGGTTGTGTATGCACCTGTGTAGAATACGGGGATAATGGGATTCGCTTTGATTTGGAGCCTAAATCAAACGCTCTTTATAGAAATACAAACTGCACTAATAATAGCGGATCATCATGCAGTCCTCGCAACGTTAAGCTGTTTTGGTGAAAGCAGATCTGTTTTTGTCTGTTGAGTCACTCCATTAATCCTGTGTTGATCGGTGACTGCGCGCACACATACATTGTATTCAGCACCATGGACAGCGATCACTATATTCTCAGTTGCACGTGCATCTCCTCTGGACCGGTCCTGCACTCTTGAAATTATGAAAAAGCCGACGACGATCAGCAATAGTGGTTTTATTACGCCTATGCAACATTTGGTGGGAGTGGGTGGGACCCTCGGCAGTTCCGCCTTATTGTCACTTGCCACATTGATCTGTTTTGATTTTTGACTGAAACGCTGTACCCTCTTATACCAGCTGAGCTCCTTTCATATTATGCCAGAGAGAGTCTTTCTTCCTCTCTCTCTCTCTCTCTCTCTCTCTCTCTCTCTCTCTCTCTCTCTCTCTCTCTCTCTCTCTCTCTCTCTCTCTCTCTCTCTCTCTCTCTCTCTCTCTCTCTCTCTCTCTGAGATAGTATGTCCAATGCTGGGCTCAGCTCCAGTAGGCAACAGGGCAGCACCTGTCCAGACAGAGAGATTGATCACTCGCTGACTGCTTCTCCTCTATCATCCTGTTCACCCCTGACGACTTCAACACCAGACACTGTTTGTACACATTAGAGCAGAGCAAGTACACAGAGAGAGAAAGAGAGAGAGATACACAGAAAGAAAGAAGACTATTGCCTCTTTTTACAGACCTTTTCAATATAATTCCATTGCTATAGGGGAACAGCTTGGGCCCACATGTATTCTCTGTCAGCTATTGTATTCACAAACAGGTTCTAATCTTCATCTGTTTTATTTGTGTCTATGTGTGTGTACACATGACCATCCTCCTTACAGTTCCATAACCTGCAGGAACTGAGGCACAGCGCGTCGCTGGCCAACAAGGTGTTCATACAGAGAGACTACAGCGAGGGGACCACATGTAGGTTCCAGACTAAGTTCCCCTCGGAGCTGGAGAGCAGGGTGAGAGCCGGGCCAGGGCTGATGATGTGTACATTAAAGGAACACGCTTTACAGTCTTCTCCAGAGTCAGACAAGAAGAATGAATGGAAGCTGATACGGACAAGCTAGCCTAGCTGTTGGTCAAAAACCTGGCAGAGTTTTATGCCAGGCAAGTGGTCTGTATCTGCTTCCATTAATTTGTGCTAAGCTAGGCTAGCTTGCAGTCGGATAGCTTTCTACTGAACGCACAAAGAGGAAATTGGTATCTATCTTCTTGTCAGTAAGCACATTTCCCATAATGTTGGTGCGTTCCTTTAAACATGTTCCTTTAAACAAGCCAAATTTCCCTCGGGATGAATAAAGTATTTCTATTCTATGTTGCAAGGCTGTTGAAACAACAGTTATAGTATGTAGACTGGTTATGATCTAGATGTCTAGTAAATAGGGCTGGGCGATATTCCCAAATTATTATATCACAATATTGTTCTTTCTTAGTTTTAAGGGTATATTTGACAGTTTGTGTTTTTCAGTACAAATTACAAGGTGATATGGCAACTTTTTTTTGTGTTGTATGAAACAATTGTCACCATGTGATTTCCATCTATTTTCTTTACTCCTTTAATACTGCTGCAAGGAGCAGTTTTTTGATTAACTTAAAAATATACAGTACGTCTGTATTGTATTACAGTATTGTTATAAAAATAAAGAATCCATACCTCCATGATGGATCTTCCTCTTCATGATCTTACCTTCATATTCGGTGTACCTCACACAGCCCCACTAGTGACTATTCATTTTCAACTAAATCTACACAGAGAAGTACATTAAGATAATCAAATCACATACTCATATGTGCTTCATATGCAATACATTTGATTTGTCCAACATTTTGGCAAAGAGCTCCTCTTCTGGGTCTTGTGTTTGTTTGTATGACCATGTTCATTCTTGTGTGTGTGTCCAGATTGAGCGGACGCTGTTCGAGGACACTGTGAAGACACTGAATAACTACTATGCAGAGGCAGAGAAGATCGGAGGCCAGTCCTACGTGGAGGGATGTCTGGCCTGCGCTACAGCTTACCTCATCTTCCTCTGCATGGAGACACGCTATGAGAAGGTCAGGCTGAAGATCTCATACACGTATATACCACGTTTCTACTGCCATATCAATGTGGGGTATATTCACATACATTCCTGAGTCTGTAGTTGGACAATATGCTTTTTGGAACTTACCCATTGTAAATCGGAATATTTCTACTCCCATGTTTAGGGACATTACCAAAGTATACAAATCAGCTAGAGAATGAAAACATCAAAAACACAAACTCAAGGGCGGTCAGGTGGCGTAGCGGAGATTGCGTTCGTCACCAACGCCGGAGACGCTGGATTCGCCTGTTCGAATCCAGCTCCCGGCGTTGTCACCAGCTTGGCTGGCCGTTCACACTAATACAATTGGCAGTATTAGAGGGTGGGAAAGCTGGCGGGGTGGGTCTGGGTCGTTGTAAACAGCAACTCCTACAGTTCGGTCGGGGCGCCTGCTCAGCGCGGATAGGATCTAAGGGGGGTAGTGTGATCCTTCCACACGTTACACCCTCTCAGTGAGAGTCCGCGCTGCCAGGTGAAAAGAAGCGGTTGATTGGCTAGACGTGTGTCGGAGGAAGCATGTGATAGCCTCCACTCTCCCAGACCGACTGTGGGGGGTAAGTGCGCAGCGACCAGGAAGGGGATTGGGAATTGGCATAACGACTAACATTGGGATGGGAGAAAATCTGAGGAAAAAGGAGGGGGGAAAAGATAATAATAAAAAGAAAAAAAAACACAAACTCAAGTCTTGTTTCTTATATTTCTGTTTTTTTTGTTTTGCTTTTTGCTTTTCTTCTTGACCTACTGGCCTCCATGCCCAGCACAGCCAACAACCATTTTTACTGAGCGCTATAATTAGCCTACTTTCCCTGCTCAAAGTAATTTAAGCTCCCATAGCATTACTAGTACTCATCTCTGTCTATTTGTCTGTCTCTCCCTTTATGTATGTCTGTTCTGCCTGGCCCATATGTCTCAATGTATGTCTTGTCTGCCAGGTGCTGAAGAAGATTGGCAGGTACATCCAGGAGCAGAATGAGAAGATCTATGCTCCCAGAGGTCTGCTCATCACTGACCCCATAGAGAGGGGCATGCGTGTCGTATCCTTACTGTTTGGAGTGTGTGTGTGTGTGTGTAACCCTGCCTGCACAGTGGGAGGCAGTGTGGAGACAATGTTTTCTGTGACCATAAGATGTCCTCAAAAGCATATGGAACCTCTGTTAACATTTGAATGCTATATGTTCTTTATGTGTGATATGATCTGTGGATTATATGTGAGTGTTTTTCTTTTGTGTGTGTTTGAGAAACATTCTTTGTGTAGATGGCTTCTGCCACTCTGTCGAGTGTATCCATGGTCCTTAACCTCTCTGACATAAGATTGAGATCTCTATCTATGAGGACCGAGGCTCCAGCGGATCCAGCTCGGGCAGCAGCTCTACATCCGGCAGCACTGGCCGATGACTGGGTACATGCCTCCACCATGACCCCCTGATCACCCACAACCCTGGAGGTCCCCCTGGAGAATCTAGGACCTTGATACAAAGCTCCTCAACACCTAACACATGCATTATTGGGCTACATTCACAGGAGGCAAAAAAAAGAGAGGCATTTATGCACCTCATCTCACCCCGAACTAAAGCTGCATTGGTTTCTACTTTAGCACATGCTTAAAACATGCACTTTAAAACATGTGAGCAATGACTGTGTCATGTGCACCTACGTTTCCCCAGACACACGCTTTTCCCCTTATCTATTCCACCAGGGGGTGCTTGCTTTAAAAAAAAAACATAAAAAAACAGAATGAAACGTTAGTGTGTGTGGCGACAACAAACTAAAAAACACGCTTATCAAAAAACCTTAAACAGGTGCTGGACCAAGAATGAGCATGATATAGGAAAGTAGACTCAACACTTTGGAAGCTCCTGATGCAATAAATGTATTAACACCACAGGAATCGGATGAAGCCTTGGAAATATCACCATCTCCGTGGTGTCAATAAAATGATTGCACAGGGAGCTTCCGGTGTATTGAATCTATTTCCCTGTCTTAGACATAAGGACAAACTATGAATAGCAGTGAGCTAGTGATACTTTGTGTGAACGTGTCCTCGCCTTCTCCTCTTTATTGAAGGTATCGCAGAGAGGTGTGCTTTCTGTTAGGGGAGGGAAGGAAGGAAATAGAGGGAAGGAAGAAAAGAAATAGCAATGACAGAAGGAAGGAAGGAACTAGAGAGGGCACGAGGAAGGAAGGATGCAGTGTGTCGTATTGGAACAGGAATTAAGTGCTTGAGCCTGACCAAACCTCGTATCTCAACCACAGCTGCAGCCCCGCCTCCACCACGCACAACCAAACTGGGACTAAACTCAGCTAATTTCCTTCGGGCACAGCTGACAGTGTTTCAAACCCTTCCAGAACGGTTATCGCTACTTCATTGGACATGGCTACTGCAGTCTATATACATGAGTTGACTAGTTCTAAGATTCATAGTTTACTGCAAAGTCATTTGCCGGATGAAAAAGGACATGGTTTGTTCTCTTCAACTGTTCATACATAGTGAGGGGAATTTGCCAATGGTCTTCAAGATGTATGAAATGGGCCAATCATTTGTTGATCTAATCACTGGGGAAATGCGCAAAGTTTAAGAATAGAATGCCTCTTCACACAGCTAAATGGCTCTTACAGTATGTGTGAATATGGTCAGTGTTGGTGTGAAGTGGCGAGTTAAGGAAAACAATGGCCATAGTGTTCCGTTGCTATAGGAACAACTTTGGCCCCAGTTTATTTCCTGTCAGCCATTGCATTAGCAAACATTGCAACAGCAAATCAACTCCCATGACCGATTTAGAATGTTTATGTTGTCAAGTTCAAAAAGGTCTATAAATAACTCTGTGCACAGCAAAAGAAAAAAAATACAGCCCAAGAACAAGTTACACATGTGTTTTTACCCAGATTAACCACTTCTTTAGAACAGTATGAATTCCGTACGAAACACTATTACCTACTGTAGCTCTATCCCAGCGACCAGACGGATTAAAAACAGAAACTAGCCATTTCAGCCCTGCAGTGCTGACGTGTAAAGTAAATCACACAAACTGTCTGGTAGCAGATGAATGTAGCTGAGCCCATCCATCTATGTACGTATGTACTGTAGCAGATCTGAAGTATTTCTCACTCATTACACACACACACCTTGTATATCACTAATTATACACACACACACACACACACACACACACACACACATGCATTCCTTTCAAAATAACACAAAGCAGTGTATCATCATGGAAAATAATTTTCACATTTAGCACTGATGTCTCTTTTCTTTAATGACCTCCCCATTCACTTGTTTTAATGACTTATAGTTTAAAATACCTCCAACATACCTCAAACACAAACTACCGTCGCCTGGACCCAGTGTCTTCCAGCTACATGTCTTTTAAAACAAGCCCTGTAGTTAACTCAAGCTCATGGTTGATTTATGTGCTGTAGTATATACGTGCGTATGTGCGTACAAGACAAGCGTGACCAATTGGGTTACTCATTCATGGAACAAGTACACACACACACACACACACACACACACACACACACACACACACACACACACACACACACACTGACCTCTTGGTTTCACAGAGTGGGACCAACTCTTCCTAAATGTTAATTATGCAAAATACATACTGTACATATTATATGTAGCAGTCAGTAGGGAATGAATGAGTCAACACGTCTTCCTCAACTTCACTACTTGTGTCTGACACACACAACCCTTCCTCTAGTGCTGTACAAACCTCCAAAGAGCCAGAACTGCCAAACCCCCCCCCCCCTCTTCCCTGCCCCCCCCCCCCCCCCCCCCCCCAATGTGAATGTGTCTTTTATCTTTGGTGACCTTCTGTATTTGTGCAAAAGTGAGGAACAAACTTTCATACTGCTTGTTGTTTGATAGACATGACAATGAGGTGTGTGTGGGACTATAGATCTGTGATTATCAGATAATAAATATGCTTCATCAGTCATTTGAAGCTTGTGTTGTTCTCACTTTGTCCACGACAATAATATGACTATCGCCCTCAGAGTCTGTTACCATCAACGTGCACTCAAAATGACCTGAGTCATTGACTGTTCTGTGGTTCATCGCATGTTTCTGGATTATGTTAAAGCTACAGCTCTGCATCACTTCTCAAGCCTGTGTCGCAGGTGGTTTTGCACATTGTGTGCAGCCCCAGGAACGCCACTTGGCAGGCCAAACACATTTGATTGGCCAAAAACAACAGTTCCCTCCATCAATAACCAATCAGATGTTTTAGACTGCCAAGTGGCATTCCAGGGGTTGCATCGGAAAACCTAAGACCACCATTGCGTTCCTTGTCAAAAAGTACACAATGTGTGGTTCCGTGAGTTCTATGAATGTGACAATGTTGCCATTTTTATATGCGACCAGCAGCTTTATAGCTCACTTTTCTTAGTTTGGCATGGAGGTCAAGTGTGTATGTGAATGCATGCATGCAAAAACTTTAAGTCTAAGTCACCATGAGCTTAGATCAGCCAAATAAATGTTTTCTCACATGTATGTGTATGCACAGTCTCCATGTCTCTCTCAAACTACTGGCTATGTCATACAGTAACACATTCAATTGCTTACAACATGTTGGGGGCTTCTCTCGTATAACCTTTTTTGCAGCCATCTTGAAAGTAAAGAACTCAGTGCATGGTTCTACATCGCAGCACCAAACAGGAAGTATAGTCCAGAGGTCATGTGAGAAACCCACTTACTGGAGAAGGGAGGTGGTCCAGCCATAAGGGTTGATAGTCCATCCATCATATAGTATAGAATCGGACCCCTCAGGGCAGTGCTGCCAAACTCCAGAGAGTAACAACAGAACCCTTGTTTGTGTCTGTTGTCGTCCTTGTTGTCCAGCCAGCATGTGGCAGAACGTGTAGCTCCTGAGTAAGGAGGATTTCCCTAATCACATCATAGTCACCTTTTTAAATCTCAGATGACTAATTCCATATCTATCAACTAGTCAGCTGTTTGGAAACAGTTCCAATGTGGTGTATTAAAGGGACACTTCACCAAATAATAATGCTACTTTATGATGCACATAAGTTCACACATATCCCAATCCCATTTGTTTAGTTTGACAGTTATTGAGAGTCAATTAGTTTGAATGTGTCAACCAATGTGACATCAAAGTCCCGTCAAAGTCTCACACACCATACGGTGTATACACACACACGCACGCACGCACGCATGCACGCACGCACACACACACACACACACACACACACACACACACACACACACACACACACACTTCATTCAGCCTGCCACTACCTCTAGACCCCCATCGTCATCCACATCGGTACAACACCTACGGGAGACTGCAATTCAAAACTGGCCCCTACAAATGTCCTAACCCAGTTGTACAATAAAGACCAAGCATGGCTTTGTCAGTATTCCAATGTACCCAACCCCCCCCCCCCCCCACCTCCAATGTACAGCCCCACCCAACCCCACCCCACCTACCCAACCTCCTCCAATGAACAGTTTCTATGTCAAATGTAGGTCAGTATTCCAATGTACAGTGTCCCCCCCCCCTCCAATGTACAGCCCCACCCCACCTACCCAACCTCCCCCAATGCACAGTTTCTATGTCAAATGTATATACACTCTTTTTCTGGATTTTTTTAGTATCACAAACAGTACTGTATTTGAAAATCTGGTATGTCATAAATGTATAGATGTAGCAGTACTGTCTATCTGTATGTCGTGTGTGTCATATGATGAATTGAAAATGGGGGACCCTGATGGAAACAAGACGAAAGTCTTTCTCAGGTCTGCATCCTCTTAACAATTGTATGTATTGAGCTGTACTGTACTGTACCCATTCTGCAATCTGTTAATAAACTTTTCAATCAATCAATCAATCAATCAATCAATCAAACCAGCCATCCCATAATTCAGCTGCGTGGGATTGTGCACATTGACGGAGGGCAAGACTATGTCCGTAACAACCTGGAACACAGGCTCAGAACCCTGGCCCAGAGGTAGGAGGATGAGTCACAGGCTCAGAGCCCTGGCCCAGAGGTAGGAGGATGAGTCACAGGCTTAGAACCCTGGCCCAGAGGTAGGAGGATGAGTCACAGGCTCAGAACCCTGGCCCAGAGGTAGGAGGATGAGTCACAGGCTCAGAACCCTGGCCCAGAGGTAGGAGAATGAGTCACAGGCTCAAACCCCACATCACTACATTCCAGGAGGGACACAGATTGAATGGCTGACATCATGTTTAGCTAAGACAACACACCTGGATTTGAACCTGCATCTCCCATGTACATGAGAAGCAAAAAAGATATATGGCTTAGCCAAAGGGTGAACCCTTCCTGGGCAAGGACAATGTCAGGATCACCCCTCTTTACTCTTAACTCAGTGTCCCCTTTTCTCAGTGTTCTCCCAGCTGGCCACGATGAGAGCACTCCTCTTAGCCCAAGCTAATCTTTATATATATATGTTCTTACTATTAAACCTATCTTGATCATGAGTTCAGTTCCACTATTTTTTTTTTTTTTTAAGTCATTGCAATTATGCAGAATAAAAGACATGCCAGAACAAATAACAGAAATCTAAATAATTAGATCCATATTGTGGAATATTGTGCGATTTATATACCGGGTATGTGTATCTTGAAGGGGTCGAGATTTAATTTTATGATAATTTTATGTTTCCAAATGGTAAAAAAAACGTTTAGGCTACTGAGTAAAATAAAAAATACAGCACTGTCACTATGAATTGAAAATGGGGGACCCTGATGGAAACAAGACAAACGTCTTTTAACTGGTCTGCATCCCCTTAACAATTGTGTGTATTGAGCCATTTGAGCCATACTGTATCGTACCTATTCTGCAATCTGTTAAATAAAGTTTTCATTCATTCACTCTGGGAGCACTATAACTACAGCTCCCAGAGTCCCTTGCGACACCCCCACGCCTACGCCACAAGCGCGACGGAAATCTGTTTTCAAACAAGCACGAAGGTAGGTGGGAAAACATTAAATCATAAAAAATGTTAGTACACGTTGTGCAATTTAATTAAGTGAACATATTTAACGTTTTATAGTATACTGTTAGTACACTCACGCGTGCGTCCAAGTGGTGGCTGTTAACACGAATCCTTTGAAAGCACGTTAGGTTACGTTAGCTAAAAAGTGCTAACGTGGCTTGCTACCTAACGTTAGCTGGTGACGGTAAGAAATCTGTAAAATCTCGAGTGCAACTTCTATTTCGCCGGCCTTATATATTAACTAACGTTAGCGCAAGCATGCCACGAACTCAAATGCTATGTCCTAGTGTCTTGAATATAATACAATTGGGTTATATAGGGTAATCGCATACTTGCGTCACGTTATGCTATCTATTTTGCAGGGAGAGATTCTGGGTGTCTCGGGTGGGATAGAGTATTTTGATAATGCTGATTCATTTAGCTTTTAAAAACATGTCAGTATCTTCTTTCCTGTGCCTCATAAGATAATCATATGACCATGGATTCGGAGCAGCCAAAGGAACCGGAGCAGCCAAAGGAAGAAGAAGAGACTGTTGATGAACCCCAGCCCCCCCCAGCCACCACGACCCCCTCTGGCTCCAAGAGGCCAGACAGGCCCCACTATGTGCCCAAGAAGCGACAGGAAGCCTCTAAGGACAAACAACCGCAAACCCCGGGAGATTCCAAACCCAGACCCAGGCCTCGCTACACAGACAAGGCGAGAAAGAATGCCAAGAACAAGAAGGACAAAGCTGGGGCAGACGGGGAGACCGCGTCCGGTGGAGGAGGAGGAGGAGGAGGAGGAGGAGGAGGAGGAGAAGATGGGGGTGAGACACCCAACGGTGTCACCAAGACCGAGGAGAAAGAGGAGCGACTACAAGATGTAGCAGATGGACTGTCTTCCCCAAGCAATCAGGGAGCGGTCGTAGATGATAGCCCTTGTCTGGATGATTCTCCCCCTGAGCCAGAAGAGGAGGAGGAGGAGGAAGGGGAAAGTTGGGACACCTTGTTCAACGATGATGGGGAATGTTTGGAGCCACACGTCCTGGAAGAGGTGGGCGCTTTGTGAAGGATGTATTCAAGTGTTCCTTTATTAATCCCCCTTGGGGGAAATTCAGGTGTCATAGCAGCATGGTGGAGGGGCGGAAAAGATAAAAATTGAAATAGTAACTAATAATAGAGTAGAACATAGTACTAATAGTGGAATGGCAGAATTCAATCAATAATAGTATACATGGTATATATCGTAGTAGCACACTGCACCAGAATCCGTGCAGTTTTTAGTATTTAGAGTTTGTGTTTTGAGTGTTTTTCCCCATGTGTTCATGAGTCCATTCATCCATTATGATATTTTCACATAAAGGTTGAAATATAGAATCATGAAACAAAAACCAGAATACTCATTGTGGCTGTGAAATAAAAATGAATCCATTGCCTGGATCTAGAAGGCTCAGGCTTTACCTTTTTTCAAGTACAATGAGTGTGGGCTTATCTGTAAGGCTCTATTCCCATGTAGCATGAACAGAACAGATTTAGGGCTGAACAATTCATCGAAATCATACCATTCTAAATTAAATATTGTCATGCTGCAGCTGCAGAGATGTCCTGCCATGCAAATCATATCCTACAGACAAACCATATTTTGTGTTCTCTTCACACCATGGATAATTCTAATATGAGTTTCAATAGAAATTAGAATAATAAGGCAAAATGTATCATTCCCTCTGATATCTTGAATCATATCGCATTGATTCACAATATCAGTTAAAAAAAAAATCACATTTTGATATTAATCGTTCAGCCCCACTATCTAATTGTCTAACTTGTGACCATATTAGTTTTGGCCAAATTATTAGATGAAATTACCACGTCATTATTGGGAATTTCGGGTGGTCAAATGATCTGACGACTGACGTCACGAGAGCCTACATATTTCAGCCAGTGGGCTCTTTGCACTGTGTTCACATGCAGCCACTGTCAAACTATAAAAAAATAAAGGTGGACCACATTCAACTCTAAACTGTGATCATCAACATACTGGTCTTGGATGCTCAAAAACCAAATCATTAATCCAAAGAATATATCCTTAAGTCAATGGTCCGTAGCTGCAGCCTTATTCACTTGCCTTTTAATAGGACTTGGAAAGAATGTGGGAAGTTAAGAAGGTTGACACCTGTCAGTCACCATCTTTGGATGATCGCTTATGTCAATTTGCAGTGAGAAATCACTAAAATATACAAAAACGGACGAGTGGAATTGGGAGAAGGGTGGATGTTTATCCCATGATGGTTATGAGACAACACACGCAGTCAGTTGGAGGCATCACTACATATGGCTGCTTGCCCCAGAAACTTGACGTGCGCTTCCCAAGCCCTATTGAGATATTTCAGCAAACGCTTTCAACGTGTGCTCATTGTATCATGTAGGATTATATGCTTCTATTATTTCTGATATGCAAATAAAGGGCCAGTGAATGATCTGCTATGGAGTGCTGACCTCTGAATTTATTCCATGCACCAACATACTTCCGAAGGTGGCAGCTGTGGGCCTTTTTCCAAGGTGACAAAATATAAAGGGACACTTCACAGTTCACACTTATTTCACACGTAATCTCACTCATCCCAAGGCTCTAAACATATTCATTTAGTTTTGAGAGTTAGTTTGAATATCTCCTACCGTGATGTGTGTTGTGTTAATTGCAGCTCACTGAAATTATGTAGATGAAATATAGAGATACAATAGGGATTGCTATTTTTTCATCTACATAAGAGGCATATGGTGAGACTGGGGGGGGGAGGTAAATCAGCATTGTTTTTCTGTGAAGTGCCCCTTTAATGTTAATTAGTATTGTAAAAACTAATAATGAATGATTTATCGGGCAGAAATCAATCTTGTTTTATTACTAAGTCCACCTTATGGCTCCTCCCTCCCTTCGCCCCCAAAACCCATTCAGCTGGCCGTGAAGGAGGGTAGGAAGAAAAAGTCCATCCAGGATGCCAAGTTTGACTACTACAGCATGGACAGAGACGGAGACGTTGACCTCAGCGATGACGAGCTGTCTCACATCGTAGAGATCTACGACTTCCCTTCAGAGTTCAAGACCGAGGACCTCCTCAAGTTCTTTCAGTCCTACCAGTATGTAACTGCAGGGCCAGCATCTGTTCACTTTCAATTCAGGCCATTTCAGCTATTAGTGGGGAGGCATATTGATGCAGAGTAGATTCACCGATGTGATATTTTCACTACTGTTTCAAGACTTTTAATGGAAGATCATACAATTCTCTCTTTTTATTATCTTTTTGGAAATGGGGGGGGGGGGCGACCGCTTACAAGCCTGACAAGCATATCTGTGTACATAGTGTATCTGATGACCTTTTACTTCTCTGAGATACTGTTTTAGCTTTTCACTGTGGTTAAAATGACAAACTGAGTTATAAAACATAGTATATCACTATCGAATCACAATACTTTCCATCTCTGAGAACATTGATAACTACAATATTGTACCAGGGCACAAGTATCATGTTAATATCATTTTGTAGTCCAGCAATACCCACCCCTGATTGATGCTGTAAATAGCAAAAGACCTATCTCAAGCCCGGCCCTCTTATCTTGATCCTCCAATCACAACAGTTGCTTGACGTGCAGCCTTTCTTAAAGTCACCAACATAGCAAGTAGACTACAATGAATGAGTATGACGCAACTTATTTTTTAGAGTGGCTTAATACTTTGTGAATTCTCTTCACTTTCAACAAGACATCACACCTGTCCCAACTTTTTGTTTGTGTGTGTGTGTGTGTATGTATAGACAGAGAGGCATTGATATCCAGTGGGTGGATGAAACGCATGCCCTGGGCCTCTTCTCCAGCCCCATAGCAGGTCAGTCAAATACTATTCATGTTTGTAAAAATGACGACATCACTATGTCTCTGATGATGACCTCAGCTGTTTTGATTTGGACACACCTTTTAGTGATATTACAAGACACTGTGATTTATAGGATTTATATATTGAATACTGTACGACACGTGATTTTTGTTGTCAGCCCGTGAGGTGCTGAGGTCTAAACACCAACTGATGAAGGTTCGACCCCTTTCCAAATCCTCCGCCACCACCAGGGCCAAAGCCCGAAGCTGCTCAGGTATACACTACACCCATCCATACTGCTCAGGTATACAGTACACCCATCCATACTGCTCGGGTATACAGTACACCCATCCATACTGCTCAGGTATACACTACACCCATCCATACTGCTCAGGTATACAGTACACCCATCCATACTGTTCAGATACGCCATAGCCAGTCTCCCATCCATACTGTTCACATACACACTATAGCCAGTCACCCATCCATACTGTTCACATACAAACTATAGCCAGTCTCCCATCCATACTGTTCACATACACACTATAGCCAGTCACCCATCCATACTATTTACATATACTGTACACTATAGCCAGTCACCCAACCATACTGCTCAGATACAGTACACACCATAGCCAGTCTCCCATCCATACTGTTCACATACACACTATAGCCAGTCACCCATACTGTTCACATACACACTATAGACCCCCATCCATGAAGACCTTGTATCTCCAAAAACCACAAGCTTTTACTGGAATGAATTACAAATTAATTGATTAAGCAGCTCTAGAATAACGTATAGAGAAATAGGCTTCTGACCAGAAGGTCAGCGGTTGGAAGTGGGAGAAGTGAATGAGTACAGCGTCTGGTTCAAGTTATTCCTGTCCATTCTATCCACCCACTGTTTGTTCAATGACATTTCAACTCTTCAGTAATCACTGCTTACCCTCTCCCTCTCACCCGCCCCCTCAGACTACCTCTTGCCCACTAAGGAGCGGCCCCAGAGCAGCGCAGCGCTTGCCCGTAGAATGGTGCTCGGAGCTCTGGGTGTGAAGAGCAACCAGACCAAGGTGGACCGCGAGGCTGAGAAGAAAAAGCTCCAGGATGCCAGAGGTAGCTCCTCCACAGTGCTGTTTAACTGCAGAGCACAGGCTAGTTACCTGCTCCACACAGGGTAGTTACCTGCTCCACACGGGCTAGTTACCTGCTCCACACGGGCTAGTTACCTGCTCCACACGGGCTAGTTACCTGCTCCACACAGGCTAGTTACCTGCTCCACACAGGCTAGTTACCTGCTCCACACAGGCTAGTTACCTGCTCCACACAGGCTCCACACCGAGGACCTGGCGACTCCACAGGACTACAATGAGCAGGATGGAGCGAATCGCTGCTGTCTGGTGAAGGCCTTGTATCTCCATATGGGTAAACTTTTCAGGAATGAAGAAAAACGACCCCATTTTCAGATGTATTTTTGAAGTTCTATATAAATAACCGTTAATCTGCCCTCCTCATGTTTGCATTGTGGGGTTTCCACCACAAGTGGGCGCCGTCCTCAAACTTTCCGGAAAAAAATGGCATGCAAACCTTGAAAGTGGATGTGTTGAAGTGAACTTGATCTCCTTCCCATCCGTCCTGAAAATCACAGCTAGTCTATAATCAGTGTAGCAGCCGTTGCCTTTCATAGCAGGGGATATAAGTATACAGAGAGACAAAGCCACAAGTGTCTGTCCACTCGGGACGGACGGGGCAGTCCGAGGGGACGTCATGGCCCTGACGAGAACACGGCTAAAAATGGGTCCTTTTGTGCTTGGCATGAGAACACTGTTGTGATCTTTATGGAAGATCCCAATGCACACAGTAAATGTCAATGCCAGGAGGACTGAACGTTATGTGCCTGAGGGGCCCATGCCACGTGGAGGTCTGTCGAGCGCTTCAGTGTCTGGCTGGCCGGGCACTCCCCGATGCAGAGAAGCCCTACAATGTGGAACGTGAGCTCACGTGAGGGAGTTTGACCCAGTAATTAACTAGGGTCAACTTTTGGGCATTTGGGGAAGTATTGTATTAATATAACAAGTTTTCCAGTATTTTAGATTCAAATGTATTATACAGCACAAGTACAGTACAACGGAAATAGGTTTGGCATCCAACCACAGTGCAAATAAAGGGCAATAGTAATATACAATGTACAGGTGATTAGGCTGGGTATACAATATATATACATTAGTACTACTGGGTGTAGTGTGAATCAGATGTACTGTATGTACAGAGTTATACACCAATATGTACAGTGATACAGGTATAAAGACAGTATGGTATTTGTGTTGTATTCAGTGGTTTAGTGCTATTTCTTGGAAGTGGGAGAGCTCACTTACTGTCGGACTGTGATTATAGAGTGTAGATGGTGAGCAATGAATGGCCATTTGATGTTACAGCCACGTATTGCTTGCTATCTCCCACCTCCTGTCATGACCTGTTGATCAGGATTGTTCATCCCTAGCCCAGTAGTCTAAAGTGTCTCTCTAATGATCCTAAGACTAGTTTTTTTGGGATTCATTCATTGCTGTTCACAACAAGCCATGTCAAAACAAAGGCCTTTTAAACTATAACCCAAGTATTGTTTCTGCTCCTAAATTGCCAGAAGTAAAAAAAAAAATATATATATATGAAATGTTAAATAAAGTTGTTGGGTGGAGTTGTCCAGTGTCATTCTGACTTGTTGGTATCTTTGTGGTGTCTTGTACCTCAGAACAAAAACGTGCAGCTGCCAAGCAGAGGGAGGATGCCTGGGAGGGGAAGTGAAGAGGATGTGACAAAGGACCCCCCCCCCTCTATCTCCTCTTGGATCCAGCAGGACCTGAAGACGTCCCCTGTTCCATGTCCACACTGGAAAATAAACACACTTCTCTCCGTTCCAGCTCGGTGATGGTCCGCTCCTCTGCACCCTAAGGCTACATTGATCCATTGTGTCTGTCCGTCTCTGTATGTTGTTCATTATTTTTCAATAAGGAGTATGCAGTCTTGTTTCGCCAAATAGTGAACATTGGAAATACTTCCTTCACATTTAAGTATAACCCTGCTTAAAGGTGCTGTAAGTGGTATTCTTTTTGTTAAAATATGTGTAAAATAGCTCTACATTTCAACAGCCATCACTGATATAGAGTGTTTGGTCAGTAACATGGGTCTCCCAGTCCCTCCGCTCTGAAGGAAACAGATGATACATTTTCTGGTACCCCTTCCCACTTTATCTGATCAGTAGAGAGAACCCTAGATATTTTTACTTGTTTCAAGAAATCTTGCCAAGCCAAATACTTTACTTGTTTCAAGCACATTTGTTTTTATTCCTTATTTTTGCTGTGTGGAGTTATTTCTCCAGTGGAGAGACTGGGAGACCCCATGTTACTGACCAGACACATCAGTGATGGCTGTTGGAATGTAGAGCTATTATTTTAACATGTAGACCACTTATTTTAACAAAGAAAATACCACTTACAGCACCTTTAACTTAATTGTTGTAACTAAGAGGTTTGCTGAAAAATTCACACATCAACTTCTAATAATTTTTTATCAACTTCTAATTTTTTATCAACTTCTAATAATTCACACATAAAACTAGGTTTCATGTAAACATTTCCACGTTGATAAGATGACGGTGGCTTAATAGGCAATAGTGAACATTAAATACTTAATGTAAACATAAGTCATAAGGAGATTCTTTTGGGATTTCTTTATTTGCATACTGTAGGTATATCAACAACAATAGGGTTACTAAGTAATCTACATGTTGTAAACAGGTGCCAGAGAGCTGATTACCAGAGGCTCCTTGCAGTGAACCTGTGCCGTATCGCCCTCTTGCTTTCAAAAGATGTAACTTTATACTGAATATCTATGTCAATGAACAATGATGGCAAATCGGCAATTCATTCAAAGGTCGTTGACCGATTTGAGAATTTAGGTCCTTGACCTGCTGTCAGCCTATGTGTGACGTTTCATCCACATCGTCCCTGTAGTTTGCGAGAATTGCTGCAGACACACACACAACACAGGACTCTCTCCCTCCAAGTCCTCCAATACTCCTTCTGTGACCTCCTCTGACCACTTCCCCCACTGTCTCAGCCCTTTAGTATTTACACCAGACGAAGACCTCTTCCCCACACCTTGCTATCTCCTCGCCAAGGCCAGGAATGGGTGGCTGAGCCAAAGGACTGTCTGGGCCTCATTGTAGCGGGTAGGAGATGCGAGGCGCGACACTCACTCAGGTTAAAAACATTCATTTGTAATAATATTATACTATAAATAAAACAGTGATGTTTGGGTCCACTGAAGGTCGGCGGAAAATGTCACCAATGTCTTAATGTTATTAAAGTGTTTTAACCTGAGCGAGTGGCCTACCTACAGTGTCTACTGTTTCAAGGTAGCACCTCTCTCGTTGGAGCAGGAACGCTTTCGTTCCAGTTATCACATTGTTGCGTACAGTTCTGCACTAAAACACATGGGCTAACGGTTTGTAAAATGTGACAAATTCCTTGACAAAAAAAACAAGTTTTGAGGCTTCTTGCTTTTCTATTGAACCCTAGTAATTCCACTTGTGAAACAGCTACCATACGAATGATGTAGCAGATGTACTGTACATTTTTATAGGGTGTGAATATCATTCTTCACATCAGGGCAGCTAGAGTTTCAGGTTTGGAGTGGCCCCTCAGTTATATATATAGACCCTCTTACTGTTTGAGTAAAACAATGCTTCTGCTTTAATGTTAATTACAGCTCAATGAAATGGCAGTAGGGCCCCTTTTAAGTTCAAGCCACGTACCTAGGGTTGAGGGAGGCAGAGCACCGTCCAAGACCAGTGTCGGGGGGGCAACTTGAAATGGGTTATCACAGGGTATATAGGGGGCGAAGAAGATGCATAATTCAATATAGAATAACAGAAAATGTATTCACTATTTCCAAAGACATGATATGTTTTATTATATTATTATTTGTGTATAGCAGGATTTGTGCAGTCAGTGTCCGGTTTGAATTCATTATGTCTAACGATGATGTGTCATCATACATTGCTTTTTCCTCTATATCTGCATATTTGTCAGTTTGTCATAGGATCCGACAAGTGTTCCTAGGGAAATACATATGTTCTTAGTAGCTTAAAGGTAGAATCTGTAATGCCACCATACAGTGACCTCTAGGCAAAAAAAGGCCCTCTTGGTATTGCACTTTGTTGAATTTTTTATTTTTTTAAATGTTGTTCTGCTGTGGGGGTTGGAGTTGAGTGAGGACAGGGTAGTGGTTGCTACTGCTGGCTACACCTCAGGCTCTGCCGTGCCAAGAGAGGTCTTGAGAGATTCACATTAGCCATATAGTAAGTTATTATACTATGAATTTCTCCAGACCTCTTGGCAGAGCCTGAGGTGTGGCAAGCAATAGCAAGCACTACCCTATCCGCACTCAACTCCAACCCACAAAAAAAAAAGTGTTAAACAAAAAATTTAAACAAAGTGCAATACCAAGTAGGGGTCCTTTGCCTAGAGGTTGCTGTTTGACGGCAGATTCTCAGAGTTTGGAACTTGGCTTGGTAACATCAATTAACTGAAAAACAATAGTCTTTCTGTTCTTTATGTTTGAGACCAGTTCAAATATGAATTAAGATCCAACAATTGCATATCCTATTTATCACCCAAAACTTTTGCCAGAAACATATTTGAGTGAACCGTTTAGGTGGGAAGAGAGAATGTTTACGAGCAAGCCGTCATGTTTTTCCTGCTACTGACGCCCCACATTGTGGAGTTCTCTCTCCTGATTGGATAAAGTGGGAAAGGGATGTTGGCAAATTGATTTTGTGTTTACTGCAGAGCGGAGTGACTGGGAGACCCATGTTACTGACCAAACACTCTCACTAATATACCTGTTCGCTGTTTACAAACATACTGTGTTCGAGCCAATCAGCAATACCAACTGAGTCACGTGACTAAGTTGCCCCCTTACCTGCGTGAGCTGCTGTGCTAAAAAAAAGTATGACAGGGCTCTATGGAAAAACCATGACACTCCCCTGACTAAAAGTAGTTTCAAACGAAAACGGCTGGATGTCATTTAGCCAAATCAGCATGGCTGTGAGTATGAGTCTTTCACCCTTTACATATCTAGCTTTGGCATGGATTGATTGTTTAGATAGCTAGCATGGCTAACAAATGCAAATATATTTTAGTCTGCCCTGTTATTATTCTGACCAAGATTATGTTCCTTTTGTCTCCTTGATGCCTGAGTCTGAAGTATACAGCGAACAGGTCTATATCAGCAATCGCTGTCGGAATGTAGAGCTATTTAACACTTATTTTAACAAAAATAATAGCACTTTTAGTCCCCAGTCTAGGGAGATTCCGTTTTCTGTGCACTCACCAAATGTGAATAAAAACCAAACAGGTCTAGTCCTTTTTTTTTATCACTTTATGGTTGAACCCTAACCTTTCTGAAATGTTTTGGTAGGTAGTGTATGTTTTCATTTTAGTTCCCATTGTGTTGCTTGACAAAGAAAGCTGTCTGATGTTGCTCTTAATTGGTGATTTAATAAATACGTTTAAATACCTCTCTGATGCAACTGTGTATCATTTTGTGACAGATACTAGATTCCTTTTGATAACAGTCTCCCTTTGATCCTGATTACAATAAGACAAGTACTAAAAACTTTACTTATTTATCCATTTCTTGATTCACTTGAATTTTATTTACTATATCCATACGACATACCATTGTTTTTTGTTCACGTAATGACTATAAGTACTGGATTATTTTAGTTTTAATATTGATATCCTTATTCCTCATAATAATCTTTGAATTTCTTATAAAAAAGAGCTTGTACTATACTTGATCTGATCCTGAATGCACAATAGAATACCCCAGAGAGGGAAACAAGACAAACAAGGTTTCACTTTGAAATACAAGTGACGTTTCTGTTCTGTGAAGTTCCTGTTCCATACGCCTACTTATAAGGACTGCCAGCCAGCAGAGGATCTTGATCATAATATACATTGTCATCTACAATTTGAGTCCTGAGCCCTGGCCAGAAGAGAGGTGAACGGACCTCCCTGTGTCCTGGTGTGTTGTAGCCAGCAGACTAAGATACAGACAGCCAGTCCCCAGCCCAGCACTTGCTGCTCTCCCAGCGTCGTGTGAGATCTGAACCCTGCCCTCATCCTGTGCTTTACTGTGGCTTCATAAGGAGGTCATGTACCACAGCATGGGTCCCACACACACAATCATTAAGCCAGTACACAAACACAAACCACTACCAAACAAGTAGTGATTCCAAGTGCCAGCTTTAGTCCCTGATGCAAAATAGTGTTTGGTTAGGGAGCTGTAATGCCTGTTTCAGACCAGGGGATGACATACACACATGTATACTTGCTGGGTGTGGTGATAATGAAAAAAACATCCGAACCGCAGTGTAGAGCTCTGCTGCTTCTCTAGTGGCATGGGATGCATTCCCGGCCCTGAATCAATCCAGTCATCCTGAAGAGGACAGTGGTCACGGGTCACCAAGCAGTCTGACGTGCACAACTTTAGAAATGTGCTAAGTCTAGAGAACAGTATGCAGTATGTATGAATAAAATCATACATTGCATCTTCTGTGATGTATAAAAGGTTAGTTCACATTGGTAATGTTAAATTGTAACCAATTGAAAAACAGACCTATATTCTCATAAGCTTCATTTAAAAAGCTGCAAATAACGTGTTTCGCTCATGAGCGAACCTGACGACGCTGTATCCGAAATACGTTTTAACTTGATGAAAAAGGAGGAAGCAATTTATCCTTTTAGTTTATTATTATTATTTTTTACTCTGAATGCTCATCTGATGTCTCCTGCTGTCACTTTCACCTACACCAAAAATAAACTAGGGCTGACAATGCTGCACACAGGGAATCTATCTGCTGAATTAGACCTATATTCTTATTTAATTGGATTAATTCCATCTACAAATCAAACTCTTCAAGTATTTGCATATGATCACATAGATGGAGAGAAATAAAATCTGAATGGGAGGCTTAACACGTTCAGCGCCAGCCATTATCGCCATCCTTGTAGTCAATGGGCCATGCTTTAAAATATAGGGATTTTCACTGTGCGTCACGATGTTTGCAGAGCTATATCTATATTCTATATTATAGCTATGGAGACAATACTATGGCAATGACAATACTATTCATTTGACAGTCACTATCTCTCATCCAACATGTAAAAAATGGTACACATTTTTTCATGTATATGTTCGCTTGTTATCCCGTGGTGAATATTGTATAGGGTCAGAGTGATCCTGGCTAATTCCTGGAAGCTGAGTTATGGAGTGCTATGTGAATTTTGCTAAAGGCGTTGGCGTTGCTCGCCTGGACACGTTACTATTTCCAAATCAAAGGTATATACTAGGTATTATGTTTCATCATGAATGCATCAAAGGGGGGGAGGGGGGTGTTGTTTTTTGATGCTCTGATCATCAGCAACGGCATAAGTTTTGGAGTACGTGACATGATTGTTGCGATTGATGTGAAATCATTGTTGGATCAAAGTAGGGTTGATGTCATATAGTCCTTACCTTTACTAGGAGGTATCCCAAAAAGAATATTCTAATTGTCTGATCGCGATTTCCAGTATTGATGTCCACGGGTCCCTGACATGAACTGGCACAAATTATACAACGGCATGCAAATTTCTCGATTCTGATTGGCTGAAACAGTCAATTTACACGTATGTATTCTTCACAATTCCACGCTCCTGGTCCCAGGACCCGCCCACAACCAAATTACAATCACTCCGCCGTGGGATTTTTAGGAAAAAACAAGATGGCGGACAATAATCTTTAACAAATGGATATGTTGATAGCGTCATAACGACTAAATATAAACCGATTCTGTCACGGCGAATGTCTTAGTTCTTTAAACAATGTTGGATGATGTAATTGATGGGTCATGAGTCATTGTGGAACAAAATAAAAATCGTGCGGATTGATTGATTGATTATTTTGCAATTATTTTTTTTATTTTTATTTTCTCTCTTCCCCTTCCTTGCCCCTGACTGCAGAGCTCACTCTCTCACACTGTCCGGCACACTCACTCGGTCGCATATACACACACACACACACACACACACACACACACACACACACACACACACACACACACACACACACACACACACACACACACTCCTGTCTGCAACGGCGGAGGAGAGTCAGACTGAGAGACATAGAAGCAGCTGGGTGCTGTGCTGTTTTAAGTGAGCATGGCCTATTGAATTGATTGATTGATTGATTGCTAATTTTATTACTGTCCGCCTGGTTTAAAACTGGTTAAGTTTAGGCCCTCTTTCGAAGTTGGAAAGAGGGCCTTAACCAGTTGGAAACAAGGCGAACAGTAATAAAATTAGCAATCAATCAATTCAATAACCCACGCTCACTTAAAACAGCGCACCTCCCAGCTGCTTCTATAGAAAGTAGGTTTAAAAAATCAAATAAAAAAATAGGGCGAAGAAAACTTTTTTTCCCCTATAGGGCAAAGAAAATGTTTTTTTATTTGTTTTACCTACTTTCTATAGAAGCATCTAAGAATGAAGTTCTATAGAAAGTAGGTTAAAAACTAAAGAAAAGTTGGATGTGTTAGTTGGTTGGATGTCTTAGTTGAAAGACAGTTGGATGTGTTAGTTCGTTGGATGTCTAGGTGAAAGACAGTTGGATGTGTTAGTTTGTTGGATGTCTTAGTTGAAAGACAGTTGGATGTGTTAGTTTGCTGGATGTTGTTGGATGTCTTACTGAGAACAGTTGGATGCACTTCCGAGCTGCTTCCACATGGAGGCAACTTCTCTTTTTTGTTGTTGTGGGAACTACTTTTTGTGGCGGATGGTTTTTTCAATAAATCTTCGATTAATGTGTGTTTATTGTATAGCAATAAGGTTGGATGAATGTGGCAGTTGTATAAAAGCATTACACCACTTGCAGTCGTGATTTGTGAAAAATAAACCATGCCTAGGGGGGTCTAACGACCACCCCTAGGCATGGTTTATTTTTCACAAACCACTCCTGCGCGTGATGTAATGCTTAAAGGCCAACCTCTAGGTTAAACCCTACTGATCAATTATGGGTAGTTTACATCATTGGTATATAATTTCATTATTTATTTATTTCCATTTGACACCGGAAATGCCACTCTGAAAGAGTTAAAAAGGTCCACGCACGAATAACATGCACGCGCGAATCAAAAAAGCTTATCAAAACGCCGACGTCACAACAGGTGTGGCTTGCATATTAATGAGCCGAATCTAATGTTGCTTTTCCACTAAAATAAAGTACTCAGTTTGTCTCCGTGTGGGGAGGCGGGGCTGCTGGTGATCAGCATGAGAGCTCCAGAAATGACACGTGAAAAACTGCAGACCACTGATTGGTCAGAAGAGAGACGCGTGACGTCACTGTTTGGGGAGTCTGAACGAAAACAGAATGTCCGCGCCGCCATCTTTAATGTCTCGCGTAGGATATCTTTTGTGTGTTTGCAGCAAGAAACGAGTGCAATAAAAAAGGATACAGTCACTGTGTATTCTGCCTCATTTATTGATGAAACAAAACCGACATCAACACAATTTGCCACCGAGCGGAGAGTTTAGTCTGACAAAAAGATCGCTGATTAGTTACGCTTGTTGTTGGGGGTTAGGGACGTAACGTTAGTTAGCCTAATGCTAACGTTAGCAGATAGACACGAGAGGCTATCTGTGTAGAATAGACACAATGAGGTAACGTTAGCGTTAGCATAATAGACACAACGAGAGTCTGGTTAATGTTGTTATTGATTGATTGAAAACTGTGTTTTACTCTGGCTTGCCAAGCTCATCATAGCCCCTTTCGTGACTGATGCACCGAGTGAAGCTTGTGGACTCGACAACAGCGGCGGCCGCAGGGCGCCGGAGCCCGCAGCGCTAGTTAGCTCATAGCTATCGTGTAACACTAGCCTTTGCGGGCTCGGGCGCCCTGCGGCTGCCGCCGCCGTCGCGTCCATGGGCCCCCCGGCAGGGCACCCGTGGGGTCGGGTCGGGGTGTACAGAGAGGAGAGAACCATTTTGGGTCGGCCGTTCATGCCGGCCAGCGAGCCGGATGTCGGGATATGTTGTTAGCACAATAGCTACCAAGCTAAGCTATGTTATCTACTAACGTTATAAACACAATGTGTACAACGACACAATGATTTACATTATTACAAATATGGTAACGTGGTTAGCTTTAGAGATGGATGGATGGCTATAATCACGGAGCAATAGTGAGGTGAAACAGATACATTTCCATTCGGCTAGTAGTAGCAAGCATATATCTATGGTAGCAAGGCTCTCTGCCTGCCACTAGCTGTGTGACTCTCAGCGCCCCCTGGTGATACCCCTGGTGACCAATACCTGTTGTGACGACATTACACGTGCACGTTATAAACCATTGATTAAAATATGCAAGTGCATGTTGATTGTGTTGGGCAGACAAAATGTTTTGATAAAAACGCTAAAACTGGGTCAATTTCAATACTTTTTTTTACAATTCTTCATGAAAGTCACTGTTGGCCTAGTCCACATTGTTTATTGAACAAAAATACAACGTGGAGGTTGCACTTTAAATATGCATGAAGTGTGCTGAACGCGTTCCAAAGTGCTCGGATAAAGCGATTCCCTTGGCTTGGTCTAAATTCTCCGCCCGGACCATATACAATGTAACACACAGTGTGAAATAAGGTTTCAAAGGGTAGGCGATACTGCCACCTAGCAGGATTCGGCCGGTATTGCACTCTCGGGGTCTCCGAATGAGTTCCAATGGTAACACCGAGGTCCGTGAGAGTGTATAGGATATTAAAATCGAATAAAAGAAAAAACAATAAACGATCGAAAACCCGACTATACTCGGGTTTTGGCGCTCAACGCATGGCAAGATAACCCGACTATAGTCGTGGTTCGCCGTGAATGAGTTAAAGGTGTTATAGACAAGGTTTTTATGTAGACTAATCATTAAAAGAAAATAATCCACAGAGCTTTTAGAAAGGTACAGAATAAGTATTGCTTTTCAGCCAAATAAATGATTGATTTATGAATTTAAAATATGAATAAAAAATATTGGCGGTCCCAAATTAATGTTGATGTTTACATGTTACGTTCATGTATCCACTGATTAGGGCTGTCCCCGACTAAGGATTTGGATGGTCGACCATGATTGGCCAAAATGTGCCGTTAGTCGTCAAAAAATAATAATAAAAAAGTATATAATTTTTTTTTTTTTTTTTTAAATGTATCATTCCATTTGGGCTGTCGGGGGTGCTTAATGTCTGAAGGAGTCGACTGAAGGCTTCTTGTCCTCTGCAAAAGCATGCAATTGGTCCACTGATGGATACATCTTGATATTTGTTTAGTCTAGTGTGTTCATTAGATGGGTGAAATCCTCTTTCAGTGCCTCTGTGCCTGTTTTCATAGGAAGTTAGCCTCTGGTATGCGTGCCATTAGCATTAGCCATGCTTCTAGGCCTCTTTTTTTTTTGTGGAAAGAATGATAAAAAAAGAAAATAATAATAATACATTTTTGTTTTGTTGGCTAGTCGACTACGGCTCATTTCGACCGATTAGTCGACTAATCGACTAATAGGGGTCAGCCCTCCACTCCCTACTTCCCATTTCCCCACGTGGAATGCACCTGATTGGATAAACATGCTGCTAGTTGAGACACGCTGACATACTGGTGCTCTAGTGGGACATCTAGTGGCTCAATGTTATCTATAGCACCTTTAAGCATTGGTCCTGACCTCAGGTAATAGATTTGACCAAAGCCATTCCAGAAAGAATCCCTCTCCGTTGTTAGAGACACCTTCACTGAGAGTAAATGGTTATCCAAAGCGCTTTACAATTTGTTACTCACATTTTACCCATTCACTCACAGCGGAGGCAACCATGCAAGGTGCCAACCAGCTCATCGGGAGCAATTAGGGGTTAAGTGAACCTCCGGATTGCCAGACGACTGCTCTACCTCCCGAGCCACTGTCGCTCCACAGAGAGTCTCTTTATTTAGCTTGAGACAAATTACGTTTTGTTTGTTGTAAACAGACATTACCGACACAGCAGAGTTGAACATTGAATGCGGGAAATCTTCCTTTATCTATTTAGAATAAGTTTATGGAGATTTTATATATTTCTTCCCCTTTATTTTGACCATAACCTGTACTGTGTATTATTCCTTTAATAGCATATTTCCTTTATTTCGATAGTTACTTAGAGTTACACAATGTGTGAAAACACATTTACAAATTCCATTCCAAATCACACACAAGAGAGAGAAAAAAATAGACCAAAATAGCGTAGCATATTTAAAGCCTCATTTATTTCATTCCTGTAGACAGCTGTGAGAGTTTCCATCATGTGATGTGTGCGTGTGTGTGTGCGCGTGTGCGTGTTGTTTGTGTGTATATGTTAGTGTGGGATCGAGGTTGGAAACGACCGTAAAAGACCGGTTTAGCTCAGGCTCCCCAGGAAAGGATGGGGGAGCCAGTAGATGGTGCAGACATTAGGGCTTCTGAATGGATGAAGCTGGCAGGATTGAGATAGAATGGACGACTAGCTTCAACAACTAAAATGTTGACAAGGCTGTAAATCATGAAAAGAGATACTTTCTGAGAGGTTGGAAATGGGGGACCCTGATGTAAACAAGACGAAAGTCTTTCTCTGGTCTGCATCCCCTTAACAATTGTGTGTATTGAGCTGTACTGTATTGTACCCATTCTGCAATCTGTTAATACAGTTTTCAATCAATCAATCAATCAATCAATCAATCAATCAATCAATCAATCAATCAATCAATCAATCAGGTGTGTGTCACTCACCGGTGTCATTAATGCAAGGAGAGTATTTTGGAGGGGTTCAGACTTGTCCAGCACATGCATAAGTAGATTATTTTCTCTTCGCTCTACTACATTGTTAAGCACTCAAACAACAATGGCCCAAGTAAGCACATGGTTTGACAATCTATTGTTTATTCTTTCCCTACCACCGCCAAGTAGTGTTTGAAGGCTCAACGCTGTGCTGAAATAAGATCTCACCTAAAGTTGCCAACACGTGTGACAGTTAAAGAACAAACAGAAATATTTCTCATAATAATAAAATTAACAGTATAAAACACAGCTACACAGGGACATGTATCAAGTCAAAAGTACATAACATTTCTGTATAAATTATTGACCTACAGAACAATATTCCAGAGAGGTAATATAAAACTGTACATGACAATACATTTGCAATACATTACAATATTTATTAAAATAAGGCAAAATGGCACTGTGAAAAATGCTACCATTTCTCATATGAGAACAAAAACACACAGTTCTTTTTTTTCTCTTTTCTTTTCTTTCTTTTTTTGGAACAGTGAAAGCACAGGAAGCACAACTCTGGAAACAAGTGAAACAGCTGGCTACAGCTTTTGCATACAGTCTTGAAAGTATTCCATGTCAGCTTCTACAAGTAGTCAAGTACTGTAAACAACAGGGTTGCATTGTACTCAATGTGCCTTCAATTTCTTTACAACTGTGGTCATGTTTTAATCGAAGGGATTTAAAACTCTTTTGCGACATCTAAACTGTAAACTACTCTTAAATCTTGTTGCCATGGTGACACCTGACACCCATTGTGATTGCTTCCTTTAGTTCCAGAATATTCCATCTCTATTGTATCTTCCCCCCTCCTGCATTCATCCTTCACTCTCTCTCCGTTACTACTCTAAAAGACATCATCACATGATCTTATTTAGTCTTTTTTAATTACCCCCCCCCCCCCCCCTAGCACCCCCCCCCCCCCCCCCCCCCCCCCCCACACACCACCATCAACTTCCCACCTGCTGGCAAGGAATATTCTAAGTACGACTCAGACGCACAATGTTCTATGGAATGACATTCCGAGTCTTTCCTCTTTGAATATTCCTTGTTCCTCTAAGCTTATTCACCCCGATTGGATCACACAGCACCCTGATTTGTTGAGACGTGGAGAGGGATTGTTCGGTTGTCCTGCCCTGAGCGCAAACTGTCCGCCAATCAGAGGAGATTGTTGTTGGTGATCTGACGATGATGCTCAAACAGGTCCTCCACTTCCGAGCTATATGCATCGCCTGACGGAGGGAGAGACAGAGGGACAGTGGAGGTGAAACCACTGGTTTAATTGATCTCATATTAAGATAGGATTGATAGAATATAGGTTAGAAGATGGAATGATGTGAGTAGTGTCATTATAAAATTAGACATCCATCATTTCCAAAAATGTGAGGGAGTGAAACTCTGTATGTAGAGAAGAGAGAAGGCTCTAGGTGTGTGTCTAGGTAGGTGTGTGTCTAGGAGTGAAACTCTGTATGTAGAGAAGAGAGAAGGCTCTAGGCATCTAGGAGTGAAACTCTGTATGTAGAGAAGAGAGAAGGCTCTAGGTGTGTGTCTAGGAGTGAAACTCTGTATGTAGAGAAGAGAGAAGGCTCTAGGTGTGTGTCTAGGAGTGAAACTCTGTATGTAGAGAAGAGAGAAGGCTCTAGGTGTGTGTCTAGCAGTGATGCCAGTAACTAGTTACTAAGTAACTAGTTACTGTAATCTGATTACTTTTTTCAGTAAATAGTAATCTAACTTGTTACTTTTTACAAGCCAGTAATCTGATTACAGTTACTTTTCCAAGTGGCTGTGAGTTACTATTTAGTTACTATCTCATAATGCTGATGATAAGAGAGCCAGGTGTGACCTTATATGGCCTGATGTCTGATGACGTCTCATGATGACCTGTCTGAGCAGCCAATCATGATTTATGACATATGCACTTTCAATAAAGCATTATTTAAAAAAAAAACGGTTGTCATTCTTGTGGCAGCAGCAGGGGGGACGACGACAACTTCGTAACCTAGTTACTTTCAAAGTAACTAAGTTACTTTGATAATCAAGTAATCAGTAAAGTAACTAGATTACTTTTTAAAGGAGTAATCAGTAATCAGTAATCAGATTATTTTTACAAGTAATCTGTGGCATCACTGGTGTCTAGGAGTGAAACTCTGTATGTAGAGAAGAGAGAAGGCTCTAGGTGTGTGTCTAGGAGTGAACCTCTGTGTGTAGAGAAGAGAGAAGGCTCTAGGTGTGTGTCTAGGAGTGAAACTCTGTATGTAGAGAAGAGAGAAGGCTCTAGGTGTGTGTCTAGGAGTGAAACTCTGTATGTAGAGAAGAGAGAAGGCTCTAGGTGTGTGTCTAGGAGTGAAACGCTGTGTGTAGAGAAGAGAGAAGGCTCTAGGTGTGTGTCTAGGAGTGCAAGAAGGCTTCTTTACCTGCGTGGCAGCCGAACATGAAGACTCGTGCACCGTCGTACTTGCACCGGCAGCGCATGGCGTTGTTCTGGAAGTCTGATTCGGCCATGTCTAACGAGGGGTTCACCTCCACCTGCACGGATACCACAACCTGAGATCAGATGCTGCACGTTTCAAATGAATGAACTTCATGAAAAGAAAATATGAGAAAATGAAATAAAAGTAGCAATGCAACTGTATTAAATGTTCTTGTATTCACTCTCACGGCAGTTATAAGAAACGAATTGCTTAATTTCAGAGTGAAGATCTCACACACACACACACACACACACACACACACACACACACACACACACACACACACACACACACACACACACACACACACACACACACACACACACACACACACACACACACACACACACACACACACACACACACACACACACACACACACACACACACACACACACACACACACACACTTTCCTGACACACATCAAACAAGAATAACATGACCACATATTCAATAAAGCCGCTCTCTTTCATTTTCGACATATGAATTCTGTGGTTAAAGCTCACATTTATAGAGAAAGAGTTGAGCTGTTAAAATATTCATAATTATGATTTTGTTTTGAAATCATGCCCTCGGCCTAATTTGTGTTCATGTATATTCCACATGGCATGTTTAGAGAGACCAAATGATTTCAGCACATACTTTACAGTCCTGCCGTAAAACACCATATTAACTCTTTGTTGCAGTAGATGCCTTTTAAAAATCCAAGCAATAATGTGAAACAAAGGACCGCCGGTCTGTTTTACTGCACAATGTAAGGTTGTCACTGTCACATAAAAGCATGTGAGGTTTTGCGCTGCTGATGTTTAAAGCGACAGAGTAATCAGCTGCAATCAGGCTGAGGTGGAGGTGACTCATGGCTTTAAATGTATGGTCCTAAAAAAAGGCTTGCCACTCCAGAGTGTCTTTGGCCCGAAGTCAAAGAAACCCAGCGGCCTCAAAGACATGCAGGCAACAATCTGCACACATACTCCCTAAATCACTCACTTCTAGCTAACCCAATTTATGGTCAAATCTTAACTACTGTTGCACCACAATCTCTATGGCAACCCTAAACATGGTGCCATGGCGCAATGGTGCCTCTGTAGCTGTAGCCTTGGAAACATTTGATCTCTGGTTTATGACATGTATGTGAGTAGGCATGACTCAGCATGTGCCCACTAGCTAGCTTGTATATCTTACACAAACTAACGCACGCACGCAGCCACATGGGCACACACACACACACACACACACACACACACACACACACACACACACACACACACACACACACACACACACACACACACACACACACACACACACACACACACACACACACACACACACACACACACACACACACACACACACACACACACACACACACACACACACACACACACACACACACACACATTAATCATGTTGATATGTGTTGTAGAACTGCTTCTTTTTGGACCTTTTTTTCTTTCCGCGGCCCCTAAAAACTGAACTCTTCGCGACCCCTTCAAACATGGCCCCTTCCCAATCTCCTGACCCCCAGGTTGAGAACCACTGCAAATATAGAAGAGCTCAGCTGAGATGAGAAAGTGGCACAAACTAGAAGAAGGGGTGAGCCGAGGCTCCCTTCCAGGTTCCAGCCCTTGTAACTCCTTCACACAGCTGTAAAACGCTGATGAAGCCATTCCCTTGTCAACGCGCCAGCCCTCTCTGTGAACTACTGCAATAATACTAGGTCTACTTTCTCTATAAACGCAGGTTAAATCCTCTTAAACACACACACACACACACACACACACACACACACACACACACACACACACACACACACACACACACACACACACACACACACACACACACACACACACACACACACACACACACACACACACACACGCGCGCGCGTGCGCCTACGCGTGTAGAGACTCGGCCGGGACGCATTTAGCAGTGATTATAGTCTCACTGCTTCTTATCTTATTTATGTTGAAATGCTAACATTTGCTGTTGCTATTCCTTGCTCATTTTTTCATCCGAGGCTTTTAAAGGTATTTCATGCACTGCTACTTAACAATACCACTTACCCTTAGCTACTTAACAATACCACTTACCCTTAGCTACTTAACAATACCACTTACCCTTAGCTACTTAACAATACCACTTACCCATAGCTACTTAACAATACCACTTACCCTTAGAGGTGTACCCTCTCGCTGACTTGTTGTGTACAATTTGTAAGTCGCTTTGGATGAAAGTGTCAGCTGGATGTAAATGTAATGTAGTGCAGTAAATGGGTAAAGTAAGGCCAATTTAAAAGTTAAAATGATATTTCACCATCGTGACTTTGAACCGCTGAAACGGTCGCAGTAGCGGTAATGCCCTCTGACCTGGAAGATGTATTCCCCGGGGCGTATATCAGTGATGTCGACCCACTGGCAGTCAATGTCATGGCGGTAGGTATCCCAGCAACCCACCGAGATGCCCTGCTCCCCCCTGTTATAACAGGCAAACCGCTTTTGCACACCTGGGAGGGGAAAACAGACACACAAAAAAAACTGATGAAAATGAAGGACCAGATGACCCTTCCATCCATGGTACAACATGGAATGTAACCACAATTGGGAGTTTTTTTTTTTTTTTTTTTCCCAATTTATTTTTTACACATCAGCAGTGAGATGCATTTGTGTCCCCTGGATTTGAACCCAGTGGAAACTAAACTCTGATGAGCCAAATTGAAACCCCCCCCTGGTCAAGGGAGATATCAGGCTTACTACGCTTCAGGCAGAGCTGGTGCTTCCGAGTCATGGCACCAGTGTAACCCGCCTGGATTCAAATCCGGGTCCCTCGCATCGGGAACCCAAACATCAAACATCGGTCAGCCGAAAGAGAATCTCCCCGCTGGCCATGGGAGATATTTGGCTCGCTGCGCTTCGGGCAGGGACACTTTGGAAGTTGGCGGTATCGGTAAAGAGTACTGTACTGTAATATGACATGGGACATCTAACGTGGGACCTACCCTCAGGACAGTAGGTGTCCTCTAGACAGAAGCTGGCTTTGTGACCCTCGGCCACCTTGGTCCCATTCAGGGTCAGGAGGTCGTAGTGGGTGAACACCTCGATACTGTGGTAGTGCCTGAGAGAAAGGGAGAAGGAACGGGATGAGGGGAATATGAGAGGAGGTGTTAGAGGAGAGGAGGTGAGGGGAGGGGGTTGTCGTAGTAACTCAACTGATAAAGAAGCACGTGTGATGATCTGCGACCAGTTTGGTGAAAGGAATCCCTCCGTTCTCAATCTCTCTCAATCTGCCTTGATACGTATTGCAACCCGAACACCAGCCATTATCATTATCATTATGACATTAATATATGTGAACCGATGGGTGTGATATTTCTTGTGATGCACTGGTATCTTCCACCAGTATCTTACATATCTTACATCTCTATCGTGTACCATGTCATAGTAAACAACATTTTACTCCCACGTTATTATTTTTTTATTGTTTCGCACAGATGGACAAATACTTTATATTTGCTGCTGGTCGTAACTAAAAGGTCCTGCTGATGATGACATGTCACGGAGAGTGGCTGCTGTTGTTTTCACTATCACCTTAAACTGGTGCTGTTTATCTTGAATCACTCCCACAGAAAAAAAACTATCTTACTAAAAACATTTTGAAACATGAGCCATAATTCATACTGTACCAATGCGGTTGCGAAGGTAACAGAAAGGACAAGGACATCTATTTGGAGCTCATTTTCCCATGACTAACCCATTCCCAGAATCTACCAAAACCTCCAGTCAAACTGATGATGTGTTGGGTGAGGAACAGGAGTTGTGGCTGTGGTTGCCTCGCAGTTGTGCTTCTGTTTTTAGTTCAGAGAACAGCCGCCCTATCGCGAAGCCAGATCAGTTTGAGCCCAGTCATGATTCAGACTCTAACCACTGGGAGACCAGCGAGACTTGGAGGGTCATCAAAAACCGGACTCAATGTGAGATGGAACGGAGGAGGAGGAGTCACAGCCCCCTCCCCCTTCCATCTGTGAGGAAGATGATCACCTCACTAGAAGACACCATGAGCCCCATCCCACCCACTACACGATGACCTTCTCCCTGCAACCAGAACACACTGTACTGGCAGGCGAATGAGAAACAGAGCCGCTCTCTCCGTACCCCCTGCCAAGACCAAGCGTCTCCGGCAGTCCTTCCTACACACTGCAGTCTAACATTAACCCTAAGCTTGACCCCAATCCTAACCCTGAGCCTAACCCCCTGCCCGGACCAGGCGCCTCCAGCAGTCCTTCCTACACACTGCAGCCAGACTCTATAATGATAAAGAAGCCAAAATAGTGTGACCATCACCATCTCCATGTACAGGCTTGAAATGTGATATCATATAATTAATGATATACACTTTTATTCTTTTTAGATTTTATGTGTGTGTGTGTGTGTGTGTGTGTGTGTGTGTGTGTGTGTGTGTGTGTGTGTGTGTGTGTGTGTGTGTGTGTGTGTGTGTGTGTGTGTGTGTGTGTGTGTGTGTGTGTGTGTGTGTGGTGTGTGTGTGTGTGTACATACAGTATACACACATCTTTGTATTGTATATTTTCTTTGTATATTGTTCAGTCTCTGCAAAACTCTTTCTGTAATAAAAACTTTAAAAACTCTTGGTAACATCCTATGCGCAGCCCATCAGTCCGCTGTTTAGTTACAGCACACCTCTCTTATAGTACTAGAACTCCCTGATTCACAAGCCATGCCCTTTGTCCTCATTTAGCCTCTATTGTAAGCGCTTGTTATGTTATATTTATGGCAGTTTTTGATTCATGTTGTTAGTGGTGTGGACAGTACGTCAGCGATTTTATTTTGGACTATTGTATTTAGCTGTGCAGAAGGCCCATATAATTAACCAATTAAAGTAACTCCTTTTCTATGCATTGTCTGCAACCACTGTTGCAAAATTGTTTAGATGTTGTTTAGATATCAAACCTGTTTAGATGTGTGTGAATAATGCACAGACCTCTACTTTGACCCTTGTGGAAAGTGTCCCTGTTGATGTTGTAATGCTAACCCCATTCTTTTTATAGCGCTTTTTCCAAAACGCTTTGCAACTTATGCCTCACATTCACCCACTCACTCACTCACACATTCACCCACCCACTCACTCACACACTCACTCACTCACTCACCCACTCACTCACTCACTCACTCACTCACTCACTCACTCACTCACTCACTCACTCACTCACTCACTCACTCACTCACTCACTCACTCACTCACTCACTCACTCACTCACTCACTCACTCACTCACTCACTCACTCACTCACTCACAGTGGAGACAACTGTGCAAGCGCCAAGCTGCTCATCGACAGCTGTTAGGGATTCAGTAGTGTATTTTTTTATTTTTATATGTCTGTTTATTGGTTTTTTGGGATTCAGTAGTGTCTTGAAGGACACTTCAACATGCTGCTGGGAGGAGCCGGGATCGAACCGGCACCCTCACTGGGGCGACAGTGGCTCAGGAGGTAGAGCGGTCGTCTAGTGATTGGAAGATTCCCGGTTCGAATCCTTCCGGGCAGCCTGTCGAAGTGTCCTTGAGCAAGACACTTAACCCCTAATTGCTCCTGATAAGCAATATATATATATATATATATATATATATATATATATATATATATATATATATATATGCTATATATATGCATAATTTACCTTCAGAGTAGTCTACCTCCTCCTGCCACTCTACCTCAAGTTCAAATGACCGGTACAAATTCCAAAGCCTCTTATTTCTTATACAACCAAATCTTGAATTACCCCCAACCCCCCAACTCCCCCTCCCCCGACTCCAGACTCACCTGTGACACTGGTGCCATGTCCAGCTCTCCCTGGTGGCTCTGGGCCTGAAGTCGGCGCGGCCCAGGTTCATGATGCGGGAGGAGAACCTCAGCAGGCGGCGGTGACCGTAGGGCCAGTTCATCCTGGCAGCTGAAGAGGACAGGCAGTTCTCCTCGTTGGCGCAGGACAGCAGGTGGAGGGGCCGGTCCTCCAGGTAGGCTGACTCCTGGACCAGCTGTGCATCGATCACCAGGTCAGGGGCCGCTGCAGAGGTCAAGGGTCAAGGTTGAAAGCTTGTCATACTTTTGGCTGTGTGTTCTAGCCGTGGTCATCTAGAGTTAGTAAAACAGATCTGAGCAGGGTGAGCAGACAACCAGGCATCCATGCGGGGATTCCAAGCGTTCCCTTATCAGCCACGTCAACTTTATATAGTCAAAGGCAGTTAGGTCTTTATTCGTCACGCACACAGTATACAAGTACAATGGCAGTGAAACGTTTCTTCTGTGTGTTTATGTGTATCTCTGTGTACTGTATCAGTGTGTATATGTGTGTGACTTTGTGAGACTCACTCTCCACACAGGTGACTCCAGCGGAGCGGCCAGCCCCTCCTCGGGGGCAGTACACCTGTCCATTCTTCCGGCAGCGCTGGATGGACATCTCAGTACCGATACAGTGGGTTCCACTCAGAACCAGATCCACAGCATCAGGAGAACTAGCCCAGTACCACGTCTCCTGCACAGACACATTTTAAATGCTTTATTTATATCCACATAAATACAAATTACATTAAGCACATAAACATTAGCTCATTGGGAGTCATTCAACAGCTTAACGGCTTAACAGTACAGTGCGTGTACAGTGATGTAGACTAGAGGACACAAAGGTAGAGCCAATATCTTTCACACACACACACACACACACACACACACACACACACACACACACACACACACACACACACACACACACACACACACACACACACACACACACACACACACACACACACACACACACACACACACACACACACACACACACACACACACACACACACACACACATACACACATACATATTAAATTATACATACAAATATCTCTGATATTTCCCCCACAGAGCCTGGCAAATTTGGGTATTTTCTTGATCAGGCTTGTAATTCTTAAGGGGAGACACTGCAGGTGAATAGGGTAAAAAAATTAACTAATAGATATCACAATGCAACTTCCCCAGTTGATTACTTATATTAAGACAAGACTTTTTTGTATTACAAGTTTTCTGAAATTGTATGTTTAAATATGCAAATGAGGCATGATCTACTTAAATATGCACTAATTTGCATATAATTCCAGGACAGAAATCTGAACATTGGATAAAGCCATTTTCAAAATTATAGTTTCATTTTGTTGACATATTAGAGCCAAAGGTTATTACAGAGGGGATTTTGGATATCTCTTTTTATCACTCCATAAATCAGAAAATACTCCATTCAGTCCATTTTTATGGTAAAATTCCATATTTCGCCATGTTTTTAGGAATAAAATGTGATATAAATCAGGGTATGAATGCGATATCAACAAACCCTTCTGTAAATACCTTGGTGTATGTGAGTGCTACTGAAGTGGAGATTTCTGGCTCAGAGTATGAGGAAAAACTCTTAAAACTCATTTTTGGGAAAACGCCTTCAAAGTTCTGTATTGTAAAATGCCATACTTTTCTTTTTTAAACAGATATTTACAAACACAATACCTAATCAAACCATTAGTAATAGACAACCTAAACACATGCCTGATAACTGAATAATAATAATAATAATAATAATAATAATGATGTTATTGAACTGAACATAACTACACACAGGCTACAAACAGTGTAGTACAGTGTAGTACCCCCTAATAGGCAAAAAATATTTGAATAGATATCACTATGAAACTTTCCCAATTTGTTATGTACATATAAACTAAGAAAAAATATATTGCAAGTTTTCTGAAATGTATGTTTATATATGCAAATGAGGCACTTCCCCATTAAATATGTGCACATTTATAGATGCAATAAGGCAAAATGATGTAAAATAAACAACTAAATGTGTGTTATTGACGTTTTATTGTCACTAGTTTCATAGAAGACATGTTTAGGAAGCAAAATATAACAAAATCTCAAAATCAACAAAAAAAGTATATTTGACTATTCACCTGCAGTGTCTCGCCTTTGACACCCAGTTTATGAATATGTCTGCCAAATATCCAGCCATTAGCCTACAGCCTACAGCCAAGCTGGTGACAAAGGGTTTCCGGGCCTTTGCAGTGATGGCGCCGACACTGTGAAATAAGCTCCCTTTCAACATCAAGTCAGCCAACACCATATTCAAGGCCTTGCTTAAAACCCACCCTTTCGCTCTGGATGATCACTGAGTTACTTTGCTGTTGTGTTGTGTGTCTGAGGTGTTCTTATGTTCTCTGTCTGTCTGTCTGTCTGTCTGTCTGTCTGTCTGTCTGTCTGTCTGTCTGTCTGTCTGTCTGTCTGTCTGTCTGTCTGCCTGGTTCCCTGTCCACATTGTCCTGTCCATTTATTCGTATCCCCCCCCCCCCCCCCCCCCCCCCGGGCTGCACCCCGGACCGATGTAAAAATAGGCTGGGGGGCATTATAAATGAAAATATCATATCATATCATACAGTCATAGCCAAGACCTCTGATATACAGTATGTAGCGAAAGTTTAAATCAAACACCCTTCCAAACCCCACCCTTTGAATCCCTGAGATGAAGAACCATGTACATCTGTTTGATATTTTTATATGAACAGTGTTTTCAAACCTAATACTTATCTAAAGATGGTAAGTGTAGGAGTGTAGTGGAGTGTAGCCTACATGAGACAGTAGAGGTTCAGCACTTTCTGGTGATGTATCATATTTACACTACAGTGTTTTGAGTAAGGTTCATTTTACAACTGCAAATGACTACATGGGCCGCCCAGACACGTTCAAAACAGACGTAAATGGTTCTTCATCTGAAGGGTTCTTTTATAGGGTTCTTCATCTGAGAAGTAATTTTATAGGTTCTTTTAAAGGTTCTTCATCTGAAGGGTTATTTTATAGGTGGTTAAATATCGACTAAACTAAGTGGATCAGAACCATTTAGTACACATTATCGCCCTTTCCTCTGTTCTCTCACACTTTTAAAAGGGCCCGTTAAATGTGCCCAACCCCCCGCCCAACACACTGCCCTATCCAAGCCCCACGTCTATTTTCAGTTTGTTTGCTCTCTGAATTTGTCCCTTTCCTGATCTCTCCTTGCCTCTCCTTCCCTCTTTTATTTTTGAAGCGCTGGAAGTGGACGTTGAGAGAAGCCTGTAATTACCTCAGTCCTCAGTAATAACACAGCAGAGACACACTAACAGCAGGGAAGAGGAAGAGAGAGAGAGAGAGTGAGAGGAGGGGGGGGGGGGGGCTGAGAAAAAGTAAGGAAGAAAGAGAAAGTTAAAAACAAAGAAAGAAGTAAGAAAGTGTACAAAGACAGAAAGAAAAAAAGAAAGAAAGAAAGAAAGAAAGAAAGAAAAATAGATGAGAGCTGACTGAGAGGAACAGAAAATTCCCGTGAGACAGAGGAGGGAAACCTCACTCCAAGCATAAAAGTAGCACAAGAATCTCTCCCATCTCTGCAGTGTGTGTGTGTGTGTGGCTGACCGTAACTGTGATAACTCATGCATTTCTTATCCAATTTGGCTCAAATTTGGTGAATAGGTTGGCAGTCCGCCAGGAAATTATATTGTTTTTTTTCAAACCGGTCAAAGATTGACGGTGCTGATCGGGGTCAAAATCGTACCCATTTGTGAATATAGTACTGAGCAGGCCTACATCAAGGGACACAGTGGCTGCAGATGTTTTTCCAACCACGAATATCAACTGAAGAGCAGCCAACTAGATTCCCTACTTGCTTATCTGTTAGCCAGCTAATATCCGTTACGGATGTGGAGATTTTACACATAGTGTATACTTCTCTGTGTCAGGCCTGGGACCATGACGGAAATAAGGGTTTTACTCTTTCTCATGTTATCCTTTGGATCCTTGTTGTGTGTTTTTAATCCATCAATAAAATCAATCAATCAATTCATTCCAGCCACGATTCCGGCCCCATTTAGAAAAATACTTCGTCATAAATGCAAAAGAACTGTGGGATACACAGCAACCGTTGTCATCTCCTTCCAGTAGCGCTTCTCCAGTATAGCGCATGTCCTCACCTGATGAGCTCTGGCCGCAAAACCGAAGCCCAGCTGTCGACAGACCACCATGGCCTCATTGAGGCCCCAGTTCTCACTGCAGACGGAGCCCCAGCGCTGGACACCGCCCACCTCCATCAACACCTCCACGCGGCCCTCTGCCGGCTCTCTGCCCCCCGCCAGACGAACCTGAGGGGGAGAAGAAGTACCATAACGTACCTGTATAATATAACTGATACATACAGACCCTCATCTGCACCTTTGATTAAGCTGGTTACTTTATCATATTCTTATATTCAGAGTCAATTATATTGTTTACACTGTTTATTATTATTATAATTAATATTTTTTCATCATATTTCTTTATATTATATTTTATATTATTTCATATTTCTATATTCTATTCTATATTATATTATATTTATATTCAAATCTAATTTGATTGCCTATACGTTGCCTGTATGTTCTTCTACTATTACCATGCCAGACCTGTACCTCCCCTCCAA
>NC_140171.1:35112472-35204972 GCF_963971535.1 Notolepis coatsorum
ACCTCCCCTCCAAACCTCCCTCGTGCTGCTCTGACGCCCAAACGTCCCCAAGGGGATCAATAAAGGAATATCTTATCTTATTATCTGATCTTACCACACAAGTATGACAGCACCTTCCACAAATAGACTGTAACCCCCTTTTGAAGGTCTTGTGAGTTGCTTTCTTCTTCTTCTTCTTCTGCTTCTTCTGCTTCTTCTGCTTCTTCTTCTTCTTCTTCTTCTTCTTCTTCTTCTTCTTCTTCTTCTTCTTCTTCTTCTTCTTCTTCTTCTTCTTCTTCTTCTTCTTCTTCTTCTTCTTCTTCTTCTTCTTCTTCTTCTTCTTCTTCTTCTTCTTCTTCTTCTTCTTCTTCTTCTTCTTCTTCTTCTTCTTCTTCTATCAAATGGAATTTCTCTATTTTTTTCATGCCTTACCTCTGTAGCACACTGACAAACTCTGCTTTTAGGTGTGTGTGTGTGTGTGTGTGTGTGTGTGTGTGTGTGTATGTGTGCGTTGCCATTGTTAATTTGGGCACAATTGTATCAGAATAACCCACAATGTACAAGTCCACTGATAATATTTGTGTCCTTTAAACATTGTCTTTATGTGGACATAAATTAAGATTCTAAATGTGTGTGTGTGTGTGTGTGTGTGTGTGTGTGTGTGTGTGTGTGTGTGTGTGTGTGTGTGTGTGTGTGTGTGTGTGTGTGTGTGTGTGTGTGTGTGTGTGTGTGTGTGTGTGTGTGTGTGTGTGTGTGTGTGTGTGTGTGTGTGTGTGTGTGTGTGTGTGTGTGTGTGTGTGTGTGTGTGTGTGTGTGTGTGTGTGTGTGTGTGTGTGTGTGTGTGTGTGTGTGTGTGTGTGTGTGTGTGTGTGTGTGTGTGTGTGTGTGTGTGTGTGTGTGTGTGTGTGTGTGTGTGTGTGTCTCTCTCTCTCTCTCTCTCACCGTAGTCTGCAGGCCAGTGTTGGGGATATTGCAACGGACCGCTACGTCCTGGCTGTGTTTGACGGAGTAGAGAGGCACCTCCTGATAGTGACAGTCCAGAATAGACCTCTCTCGGCCGGTGCACTGGACGCTGGTGATGTGGATGGGACCGGTGCCTACAGGGAGGAGGGGACGAAGGGTGTGATTCACGCGGGTGGATGAATGAAGAACGGAGTCCACGCTCCGCTGACATGCTGGAATGTTTCCTTGAGCCGGTTATTTTCACATTTTGATCCACAAAGATCTCAGTCACACAACCAGTAGATGGAAACGATGACCCGGTTGTGAAAACAAACAGAGTGTGCAAGACTATATTCTTTATTTATTCTCATGTATTCCTCTGTCCTGCAGCTGCTAATAACTGATGAGTCACGCGCACGTGAATAATTGCAGGTTTGGGGTCAGTTCACCAATTCAGGAAGTGGATTTTCTTGAAACTTTCAATATTGAATAGCTTCTGGAATAAGAAGGTAGTGCTATATCCATGCCCATTAACAAATAATTGACAATGACTGATCTATTGTTATTCCTGTGTGGAATATTAGCTGTGGGCAGTGGTTCTGTGTGACACCTAGTGAGCTATACATATGGGGACACCACAGAGCCTGGAGCCGGTTCTTTGAACTTTGATCAATCAAGTTGACAATAAGAGGTGGCTATGCTATTGTACTGCAGGGTTAGAAGGAGTTTAGGAAATTAGTTAAGTAAAATACTTTGTGCGTTGCAAAACATATTGTAAGTAGTGAATATGAAATAGTTATTTTGCTACACTACCCTAGTTTTCTTTACCTTATAATATTTAAATTGTACCTATTATGTCCTTGTTTAATTATTGGTGCTTATTTTCAGTTTTATTATTGTTTGTTTATTAGGTGAGATACCTTTATAACCCTCTAGGCGTTTTTATTTGTTTCATTTGTTGCTTTGATATTTTTTGATTTTGATATTGTACAAATACAAAAAAATATATAATAATAAAGAAAAAAATATATATGTTCTATTATTACCTGTGAGAACCTGTGTAAACAGAAATGTGTTTGTATTTCTTTCCCTGTGGAACAATTAGGCTAATAATATGTGTGCCTGCCCTTTGTCTGTGCCAGGTTTTACATCTGACAAAGAGAGAGAGTATGAAGGTTGTGTATTCCATCATTTTAAACAATTATCTCTATTTTAAGTTCACACTGGCAGTATAATGGAAGCCATTCTGGTCTCAACACTCACCTTGCACGTATTCTTCCTGTGCCTGGGGGGACGAGTTTGGGAGTGTGTGAGACGTGTGTTAGACGTGTGTTAGACGTGTGTGAGACGTGTGTTAGGCGTGTGTTAGACGTGTGTGAGACGTGGTGTGTGAGACGTGGTGTGTTAGACGTGTGTTAGACGTGTGTGTGACGTGGTGTGTTAGACGTGTGTTAGACGTGTGTTAGATGCATGTGAGACGTGTGTTAGACGCGTCTTAGACGTGTGTGAGACGTGTGTTAGACGTGTGTGAGACGTGTGTTAGACGCGTCTTAGACGTGTGTTAGACGTGTCTGAGACGCGTGTTAGACGTGTGAGAGACGTGTGTTAGACGTGTGTTAGACGCGTGTGAGACGCGTCTTAGACGTGTGTGAGACGTGTGTTAGACGTGTGTGAGACGTGTGTTAGACGTGTGTTAGACGTGTGTTAGACGTGTGTAAGACGTGTGTTAGACGTGTGTTAGACGTGTGTGAGACGTGTGTTAGACGCGTGTTAGACGTGGTGTGTTAGACGTGTGTTAGACGTGTGTAAGACGTGTGTTAGACGTGTGTTAGACGTGTGTGAGATGTGTGTTAGACGTGTGTTAGACGTGGTGTGTGAGACGTGTGTGAGACGTGTGTGAGACATGTGTGTTAGACGTGTATTAGACGTGTGTTAGACGTGTGTTAGACGTGGTGTGTTAGACGTGTGTTAGACGTGTGTGAGACGTGTGTTAGACGTGTTGTTAGACGTGTGTTAGACGTGTGTGAGACGTGTGTTGGGAGTGTGTTAGACGTGTGTGAGGAGTGTGTGAGACATGTGTGGAGTGTGTGAGATGCGTGTGGAGTGTGTGGAGTGTGTGAGACGCGTGTGGAGTGTGTGGAGTGTGTGAGACGTGTGTGGAGTGTGTGGAGTGTGTGGAGTGTGTGAGACGTGTGTGGAGTGTGTGGAGTGTGTGAGACGTGTGTGGAGTGTGTGGAGTGTGTGGAGTGTGTGAGACGTGTGTGGAGTGTGAGACGTGTGTGGAGTGTGTGGAGTGTGTGGAGTGTGTGAGACGTGTGTGGAGTGTGTGGAGTGTGTGAGACGCGTGTGGAGTGTGTGGAGTGTGTGAGACGTGTGTGGAGTGTGTGGAGTGTGTGAGACGCGTGTGGAGTGTGTGGAGTGTGTGAGACGTGTGTGGAGTGTGTGGAGTGTGTGAGACGTGTGTGGAGTGTGTGAGACGTGTGTGGAGTGTGTGAGACGTGTGTGGAGTGTGTGGAGTGTGTGGAGTGTGTGAGACGTGTGTGGAGTGTGTGAGACGCGTGTGGAGAGTTGAATGAGATCAGCCATCTCCTTGTTTATGACAATTTACATAATTTAAACAGGTTATTACCTCGGATGTCTGAATCACCGGCAATCTGTTGTTTTGTTAACTAGCTAACGTTTGATATATTGGGTGATGTATATTTCCTCAGATAGCTTAAATAGCAGAGGATAAAACACTGGTATTCTGACGTAATGACCCTTCCTTCTTTTATAGTTTCCTTGGATCTGGTCAAATAAACAGTTCTCACTTCCTGAGGGAACCTGGGTTGATGGTGTCTTTCTTCGGTCTTGAGTCACTAAACTTCCATGAGGGCACTTTACCTTCCACTATAGTAGAGTGTATGATGATTAGATATCCACCACATTTTAAATTTAACGAATCATGGCTATATGCTATTAAAGCTCCACCACAGTCACACGTCATGCAACTACATGCAATCACTGCCCTCGCCCAGTTTTGAGCGAATACTCCATCTCTGTACAGGCATGTCACCAGAGTAGTCAGCCAAGAGGCAGAATGCTCCGTGGTGATGTACTCATAAGCTAGGGGACTAATGCTATGAAGTTAAATGCACATATTTGATGCAAAGCACACACACACACACACACACACACACACACACACACACACACACACACACACACACACACACACACACACACACACAACAAGACAAACGTCTTTCTCTGGTCTGCATCCAATTATCCAATGCAATTGTGTGTATTGACTGAGCCATACTGTATTGTACCCATTCTGCAATCTGTTAAATAAAGTTTTCATTCATTCATTCATTCAGCAATATCTTGCTAACTGTTTGGCTCTTCTCTTCGGAAGACCGGCCATCTGAAGGCCTCTAACATCCAACTTATGAACATGACCCAGGCTTCCAAATATAAAGACTAAAAGTTTACAGTTGTAGCCCAGTTGTGATATGGTATGCTCTAACAGTTGATACTTCAACATTTTGGTTGTAAAGGCTTCTTCTAGACTGTAGTCAAACGTACAGCCAACTTCTAGGATGAGAACCTCTCTGTTATTCTCATTAACAACAACAACATCAGGGGTGTTTGCTGAAATATCAGAGAAAAGTAAATTGTCACTACACAGATTGAACATATATGGCTTCACACTGGTGTGCTTATACAGCTTATGTTGCAGGTGACCCGAGTGTGGAACTGACACGTCTGCAATCAGATCCACGATCCTATCATGCCTACAAATGTAGAGCCCTTTGTATGCATGACAGCCATCGAGTATGTGAGACATGGTTTCTGTTGTCTGTTCGTGACCATGGTATATGCACACACATACACACACGCGCACGCGCGCATGCACGCACGCACGCACGCACCCACGCACGCCCGCCCGCCCACACACACACGAGCACACTGCACCAGCACACTGCCAGCTGCCAATGCCCACCCAGTGGCTATAGGGGCCCTGGCATCCATGATACCCAGTTGAGCATAGAGTGGGATTAAAAGCCCAGACCTGACCAGACCCTGTGATGTGGCACAGCAGATATGTAGCAGACCTTCTGTCTAAATTATACTACACGCCAGGCTCACGTTTTATACACCCAAATAGAAGCCTCAGATGTGCATGTGTGTGTGCGTGTTTATTTGTGGATGTGTTGTGGATTTGTTGTGTGTGTGTGTGTGTGTGTGTGTGTGTGTGTGTGTTCGCTCGCATGCGTAGGTGTGTGAGTGCCCTCAAGCTCAGGCCCTATAATTTGGGCACAAATAGCTAATGATGTCATCAAGGCGCGCCATAGCGACGTGTCAAAGTGGCTGGCAGCAGTCACTGCCCATCTCCTCTGACTGCGCTCCCCGTCGGCTCTCGTGTTCACAGCCGTGATCCACATCCTCCTCACGAATGGTGCCCCCAGTGCCAGTAAAGCTATACTAAGGTCCCTTGAGATAATATGAAAAGTTAAAATAGCCTCTCTTTAATCACGTTCTTTATTTAGACATAATAGCAGCATTGCACCTTCCTTTATAGAGCCCGAATAAGTAACGGTAATAGTTTCCATGAACTGAGTTAATTTGTTAAGAGGAGGAGAAAGAGGAGGGGGAATGCGACCAGCGGGTCGGGGACATACTGGGTGCCCACTGGGGCAGAGAGATAATGAGGGGAAACGAGTGTGGTTCTGGTTCTGCAGGCTGCTGCTGAGAAGAGTAAAATAGCAGGGATAAATAACTGTGAAAGTAGGGTCCATTACAGAGAAAACCATCTATTATTATTATAATAATAATTATTATTATTATTGGACAGCTTAACAGACCCCATGCTCACGCCCTATACCACTGAAATTATCATCAGGTCAGGTTTTAAACTGTGAGTATCAAACAGGAAGAAAGACTGTCGGGTTTAATACTGTGTGGGTATCAAACAGGAAGAAAGACTGTCGGGTTTAATACTGTGTGGGTATCAAACAGGAAGAAAGACTGTCAGGTTTAATCCTGTGTGGGTATCAAACAGGAAGAAAGACTGTCAGGTTTAATACTACAGTATGTGGGTATCAAACAGGAAGAAAGACTGTCAGGTTAAATAATGTGTGGGTATCAAACAGGAAGAAAGACTGTCAGGTTTAATACTGTGTGGGTATCAAACAGGAAGAAAGACTGTCGGGTTTAATACTGTGTGGGTATCAAATAGGAAGAAAGACTGTCAGGTTTAATACTACAGTATGTGGGTATCAAACAGGAAGAAAGACTGTCAGGTTAAATAATGTGTGGGTATCAAACAGGAAGAAAGACTGTCAGGTTTAATACTGTGTGGGTATCAAACAGGAAGAAAGACTGTCGGGTTTAATACTGTGTGGGTATCAAATAGGAAGAAAGACTGTCAGGTTTAATACTACAGTATGTGGGTATCAAACAGGAAGAAAGACTGTCAGGTTAAATAATGTGTGGGTATCAAACAGGAAGAACGACCGTCAGGTTTAATACTATGTGGGTATCAAACAGGAAGAAAGACTGTCAGGTTTAATACTATGTGGGTATCAAACAGGAAGAAAGACTGCCAGGTTTAATCCTGTGTGGGTATCAAACAGGAAGAAAGACTGTCAGGTTTAATACTATGTGGGTATCAAACAGGAAGAAAGACTGCCAGGTTTAATCCTGTGTGGGTATCAAACAGGAAGAAAGACTGCCAGGTTTAATCCTGTGTGGGTATCAAACAGGAAGAAAGACTGCCAGGTTTAATACTGTGTGGGTATCAAACAGGGGAGAAAGACTGTCAGGTTTAATACTGTGTGGGTATCAAACAGGAAGAAAGACTGCCAGGTTTAATCCTGTGTGGGTATCAAACAGGGGAGAAAGACTGTCAGGTTTAATAATGTGTGGGTATCAAACAGGAAGAAAGACTGTCAGGTTTTACTTTTAAACTGTGTGAGTATCAAACAGGGAACAATATTTGTATTTTACATCTTTTGGGCTGCAATCCTTGTATGAAAGGTGCTATACAAATCAAGTTTATTATTTATTATTATTATTATTATTATTATTATTATTATTATTATTATTATTATTATTATTATTATTATTATTATTATTATTATTATTATTATTATTATTATTATTATTATTATTATTATTATTATTATTATTATTATTATTATTATTATTATTATTATTATTATTATTATTATTATTATTATTATTATTATTATTATTATTATTATTATTATTATTATTATTATTATTATTATTATTATTATTATTATTATTATTATAATTATTATTATTATAATAATTATAATAATAATAATAATAATAATAATAATTATTATTATTATTATTATTATTATTATTATTATTATTATTATTATTATTATTATTATTATTATTATTATTATTATTATTATTATTATTATTATTATTATTATTATTATTATTATTATTATTATTATTATTATTATTATTATTATTATTATTATTATTATTATTATTATTATTATTATTATTATTATTATTATTATTATTATTATTATTATTATTATTATTATTATTATTCTTATTATTATTATTATTATTATTATTATGGATGGGCATCCCGGTTTCAACGCTTCATTCGCGTTTCACACACGGTGGGTTTATTTTGACACGGATCGGCGTTGTTTAGCCCCAGCAGCGCAGTTTACATATGGTATAATTGGTCATGGGTAGGGTTCCACTACAATCAGCTTCTCAGGGAGGAGCGGAGGCCAGGCTGTAAACAGTTTTCGCTGGGTTTATTTGCCCACTTCGGACCGGTTCTTGGCGTACCGTGTTGCTCTGTTTAGGAACAGACGTTTAGTCTGAGGCTATGTTTAGTCTGAGGGAAGCGCTGACCCAGACTGATCTCAAACCCAGGGAGCGTGCTGAACTCCGGCAGTGGTCCAAAGTCAGTCCTCCAGTCCTACCCGTCAACAAACATCTGATTATACTGTACAGTAGTTCAGCGGCCAGATTCCTTTTTTTATTAATCGTATCCTATCACAGGGCGAGGGAAGATGGAAGGGCCCAATGGCAGTTTTGTGAGAACTATACTGCCATGGGTATATATACTGTATACCTTGTCTGACTGACAGGAGGTTTGATTTGGGAACAGTCATTTCTACCTGGAGCTAGCAGACGTCAGTTCTGATTTTCTTTCCTCTAATCCCTTTGCCACACTCACAGTTTGTTCCTCACATGATCCACCATCAGTCCTCTGACTGTGTTGTGGAACAGCAAACAAACATTGTCTAACACAAGGTGATGCCCGTCAGTCCCTATTGGTTTAAGCTATGGCTCTGAACGATTGTGATTAGCTGAAGAGACACAAACACTGGATGTTTTTGGTTGTTTCTTTCCCCTGCCTTTCTTTCTCCCTGACAAGTAGCTCATGCCAGACCTTTCTGCCGATGCTGTGGTACACAGCAGTAACACAGAGTGCAACCACGTGTGGAGAGAGCTGTGACCATGCGAGACTAGTAGTAACACTAGCGACACACACACACACACACCCGTTGCCTCTAATCATGGCCCAGAAATGCCCTGGTCATGCTGACTGAGATTCTAAGGACCATGACCTGCCAATGTGTGTGTGTGTGTGTGTGTGTGTGTGTGTGTGTGTGTGTGTGTGTGTGTGTGTGTGTATGTGTGTGTGTGTGTATGTGCGTGTGTATGTGCGTGTGTGTGTGTATGTGCGTGTGTGTGTGTGTGTATGTGCGTGTGCACGTGCATGCGCCTGTCATCCCATCTCACCCTGCCCCAGATGGGCCCTCCTGAGGGCCTCCTTGGCTGATCCGAAGCCCAGCTCTCTGCAGACAACACTGGCTGCTGGGAGGTCCCACAGGTGGTCGCTCACCGAGCCCCACTTCCCCTCTCTCAGCACCTCCACGCGGCCCTCTCCCAGCCGTGGTCCGGACTTCAGACGTGCCACTGGCTGGATGGGGGGGGGGGGGGGGGGGAGATAGATAGAAAAGATTAAGGAAAGCTCCATAATACAGTAGCTATCGATCTTTTCTATAGACCCTCTGGTGGGTTGTGGAATAATAGTTCAATTAGAAATTCAATTGGAAATGGTGAGAGGAGTAGGCTATTATTGGATTATTGGATTATTGGAATCCCTCCCACCCCCTCTACGACGAGTCAAGATGAGAAGCACGTTCAGTTACAGACTCATACCCCCCTGACACTCAACTAACCGCCTCGGCCAGTCCTTCATACCAGTGGCCATCAGGCTCCACAACAGTTGGCAGGGACTGCTGCCAGACATCCAACTACAACTACTAGGGACCTAAAAAGGACAATAACACTACCTTATGCATACTGCATCTTATGTGAATACTGTATATTTCAGTTAGTTAGTTAGTTAATTATATTGATTTGTTATATTGTTTACACTGCTTGTTTTTACTACATGTACCCCCCCCCCCCATGCTGCTATGATGCCTGAATTTCAATAAAGGAATATCTTATCTTATTGTTGTTGTTGGCAATAGTTTTCGGTAAAATGTTTAACTAACTATGACTCCTCCTCTCAATGAATCCTTTCAGGTGTACGTTTTTGGGATCGATCTCTCTCTCTCTCTCTCTCTCTCTCTCTCTCTCTCTCTCTCTCTCTCTCTCTCTCTCTCTCTCTCTCTCTCTCTCTCTCTCTCTCTCTCTCTCTCTAGAATTAAGCCTGTCTGCGAGATTGTACACATTCAGGTGTACACAGTAAATTTCGCAGAGTAAATTTTACTCAAACTGAGTACATTTTACTCAAACTGAGTAATATTTTACTCAGTTTGAGTAAAATGTAGTACTCAGTTTGAGTAAAATTTACTCTCCGAAATTTACTGTGTACACCTCAATGTTTTCTGCGCTGGTCTTGCGAGCTGCATTCCCTACAGGACAACAAGGCGTACGTTACTGCAGCACTAACCCTCACAGCGGGCGGGGCTGGGGCTCTGCCGGATCCTGTGAACTGGGATCCAGGGACACAGCGGATCACAGCGTTCATGCCCCCTGGACAGGGTACATCACTCCTGGGGAGGGCCAGTTGAGCCTGGCACTGGGCGAGCGAGGTCTCCACACCCTGACACTGTACCTTCTCGACCCAGTACGACTTCTTACTGGTCAGCGTCCTCAGTCTGATGGGGGGGGGGGCGAGATTCAACATAATCAAGATCACGACCATCATTGTCATCGTCTTCGTCATCATTATCATCAACAGTAATGTCGTCATCATCATCAACAGCAACAACAACAACAACAACAGCAACAACATAGAGTATACACAAACAATTTAATGATACTCAAAGATATCTCAAAGATTACCTTGCAGAGGGATCTGCTAGCTTGGAGTCCCACAGTTTCCTGAAATACACACAGAGAAGATCACACTTCAGACTTTCATTCCTACAGTATAAAGGTTATGACACACAGAGAATATCACACTATATTTCATTATATTACAGTCTTTCATTTCAACATTATAGAAGTTATAGAACAACTCAGTTGCCTATATCCCTCACACAATCTCTCTTGTGCTCTCAATCTCTCCAAAAGTAAATCAATCAATAAAACAATTAAAAACAACTGCAGACTTGGGTGAAATGGTCAGTCATTAAAGATTTAAACTGTCCAAAGGATACTAAAGTATTGAGTTGTAATGTATATTGCAAGATGTTCGAGGCCACAGAACCTAATAGCATATTTCCCAAGTTCAGAATAAAAGGGGTTTGAAGCATTTGCCAATCCTTGGAGCGAGTATGATAAGATCCAGAGGTCCAGTCCACTAATGAAGTGATATAAAGGAGAAGATCTCCAACAATGGCTTTATATAGAAATATATGCCAGAGCTTAATCATGTCTCTCTGCCAGAGAGGACCACCCAAACTTATTGTACAGGATACAATAGTGAGTACTCTAACTATCACAGGGTTGAGTGATATACAGAATCTAAGGGCTTAAGAACGGAAGCAGTAGCATGTCTATAAATCACATCTCCATAATCTATGACAGATAAATGGAAGGGAAGAGTCTAGCCAGAGTCTGAGATGTCCTGTATGAGACAAATTCCAGGGCTGAGACATCCACGTTGGTGAGATCTTAGGATATATACGTTGGGATAGCCAATTATGTGAAAGTTACATTCAATGTGTATAGTTGTGGGTAAGTCGGTAAAGCCTACGTGTTCTAGTCGGGCACTTTTATTTGTCTTCCAAGAGATCCGTCCATCCGTCTCTCTTGCCCACATGTATATATATACTGTATAAATGCAATCATACTTTCAAACATCTCATATTGCTTACCGAACCGGGACTATATAAACCGTGCATACAAGATGTGTGGAAATTTACCATATCGTTCACAACACTGTCATTCACTCGAAAGGGCTAGTGCTTTAAATGCTGATAATTATATTATCAAATTCAATATCATCTTTACACCATCCCTCACAAGTACTCTTCTGCCCAGGTTCTCAACCACAAGCCATCACAAACTGTGAAACTCCTCTGCCAAGATAATAATTACCGATACTGATCTTTCTTTTACAGTGGTACAGTAAACTGGGATAATATTCCCCTAAATGTATGCTGTATTTCATCTTTTGTTGGCTTTAATAACTCTTAGCATGCAACGGCCCACATGTGGGCCCTCTTGACGACGATTTGCCCATCGGCACTTTGGCGACCTCTGGCGGCTCGGGTGTGCATATTTTTTAATACAATATCGAATTAAAGCCCTATTTGTTGCCTGTCGATAGCCGTTTCAGGCGACAAAATCCGAAGTAGACGGCAGACTTAAAATGTTTTCAAATACCATTCCCGACTCTCGAGCCTCTACCTCCGTCAATCATTTGGCGATCTTGAAGATTATTGGACAGCGTTGTAAACAATGAGTAGGGCTTTCCAATGGTACCTCATGTGGGAATGAGTGAATCAGGGATCTAGGTAAAAGGTCACGAGCCAAAACAGGAAGAGAATTCTCCGTCGAATGCATTGAAGTCTATGAGAAAATCATTTTCTGAGCTCTCTCACTTTTTACCAAAACCGCTTCTAATCACTCATTTCTGAACGGATTCTTATGAAATCTGGACATGTACTACACAAGACAAAAAGTCAACCAACAAATTCGATTCTTGTACCGGATCTCCTCTCTGGTAAACAAGAATACCCTGAAGACTCTGGCAGGAGCACTCATTCAAGGGTACTACGACTATGCTTGCACCTCATGGTACCAAAGCACCTCAATGGCACTAAAAACCAAATTACAAACATCTCAAAACAAACTAGTCAGACTACTGCTTGACCTGACTCCTAGAACCCACCTCACCCCTGCCCACTTTGACAACCTAGGATGGCTTAGAGTAGACGACAGAGTACAGCAACTTGCAATGGGCCTGGTCTACAAGATACACTACACGACCAAGGTACCCATGTACATGTCAAAATACTTCCCAAAGGTCAGTGAATACCACGATCACAACACCAGAGGGAGCTCCACAAATCATGTTAAACCCAGATTCGGCTCAAACAAGGGACTAAACACGTTTCGCAATTATGCCACATCAATGTGGAACGCCCTACCCAAAGCTGTAAAGGAATGTGAATCACTACCCACTTTCAAAAACACTCTCAAAGAACACCTACGGGAGACTGCAATTTCGAAACTGGCCCCTACAAATGTCCTAACCCAGTTGTACAGTAAATGACCAAGTATGGCTTTGTCAGTATTCCAATGTACAGTGTACAGTGTCCCCCACCCACCCCCTACCCAACCCCCCCCCCCCACACCTCCAATGTACAGTTCCCCCGCCCCCACCCACCCAACCTCACCCCACCTACCCAACCTCCTCCAATGTACAGTTTCTACATCAAATGTATATACACTCATTTCTGGACACTTTTTGTATCACAAACAGTACTGTATTTGCAAATCTGGTATGTCATAAATGTATAGATGTAGCAGTACTGTCTATCTGTATGTCGTGTGTGTCATATATGTTATGATGAATTGAAAATGGGGGACCCTGATGTAAACAAGATGAAAGTCTTTCTCTGGTCTGCATCCCCTTAACAATTGTATGTATTGAGCTGTACTGTACTGTACCCATTCTGCAATCTGTTAATAAAGTTTTCAATCAATCAATCAATCAGACTTAAGGCTATGGACCCAGGGTGTTTTTTCAGCCATAGCAATTTGTGGAAATACTACTTCTGGACTACTAACTACTACAGAAAAACGTGAGTAACAAGTTTTTCTACAACTCAAGTTCAGACCTATGTTACTCTATTTCATTAGCACTAAAAGTGAATTTTCCTGTGCTATAAGTATACAGTATAGTATTTTGGTTTGCAAAAAAAGGATGCAGTCCTCAAAAACTAAAACTAAAATGGCCATTTTTGGGGGCGATTGTTACGGCTTTATAATAATCTCCTGTTGCAGGGCAGGTCTGCAGTCACTGATTTAGGTGATGAGGCTGCCACAGGACTAAGGCTGTGGTTACATTAGGGCCAAAACGATTCGTTTTCATTTAGCTTTTCAGAACGCTGCGTAATGGCAGGCAAGTTAGACGTTGTTTTGTCTCGTGAGCACAGAGTGATGTATATACATGTAGTACAATTCCAAAGCAATAGGTGGCGATGTAGTTCAAACATGAAGGCCATTTTCAACCAATCAGAAAGGTTGAACGCGTCACTACCAGGCCATGTGAGCGGATCGGCGCGGCCGAGAAATCCGCTCTTCGCTCTTTAAAGCTTGGTCCGCTCCGCTAATCGCTCATGTTGACCCCGCCCCCAAGTCGCTCTCCGCTCGCTCCCCGCTCACCTTGAATCGAGCGCTCCCCGCTCCCCGCGCCAGATCGCTCGGCAGATTTTTTTCTTCTTTGGAGCATGGTGTAAATTAGCTCAAACTACAACAGTCTACACCCCCTGGGCCCCTTAACAATTGTTTGTATTGAGCCGCATTGTAATTGTACCCATTCTGCAATGTTAAATAACGTTGTTTATCCATTCACTAGCTCTATTAAGCGATGATAGGCTAGCCGAGCCACAATGCTATGGTCGCTGCCATTAACGTTAGCATGTAACAACACAACAACAGTGGCGTCGATACTTTTTCTAACAGGAGTGAGTGACAAAGCCTGAACAGGATATCACAGGTTCACCCTTCTCATTGGTTGAAAATGGCCTTCATGTTTGTACATCGCCATCTGTTGCTTTGGCATTGTACTGCATGTATATATTACATCAACAGTGTTAAACCACTGTGAGCGGCCTGGAGTGGATTGGAGCGGAGGAGAACTCTCGCTCCGGACGTCGCGCCGACTCATTTTAAAACCCACTCCTCGCTCACGTCAAAACCGCCCGCTCCGCGCCCCGCGCCGCTCACGCGCCACGCCGCTCACATGGCGGGCCCCGTTCCCCGTACCTGGTTCAACTAAGTCGATCAAGATGTCATTATCCAGATTCAGTTAACCCGATGTTTGAAGCCGGGATTTTCCTGTTCCTCGAAGGTGGATTCAGTCTCGTTAACTCAAGCCAGACTTGAGACCCAGGATAAGTGCGCGTGCCCGCCTCAGCCGAGAAGGCAGCAAGTGTCGAGAGCAGAGATCCTGATTCTCTAGCGGCATTGATTGATTAATTGATTTAAAACTTTAGTAACATATTGCAGTACGGCTCAATCGCCTCGCCGACTAGTTAAATGCGTTATCTATAGGCTAATTTTAAGTCCCTCATTACCTCAATCAATCAGATTATATTTCTTTAAACTTGCCTGCTGGATTGAATAATCAAATGAGATCTTGCTAGCGAAAATAATTAGTTGAACTGTTATACATAGATGGGATAAATTCATTGTTTATACATTAATGAACGAGAGACCCGTGTTTAGAATATTCTTTATTTTGAATGAAGTTTTCTCTCTTTATCCTCATTCATTAATGTGACGTCAACGGCTCATTCAATTTCTCAAATCCGTCAAACAGCGCATCTCATCAGACATCTTAATCCCAGTTACAATTAAAATAACCACATAATGTGTACATCGCACCGAGCGAGCGCCACGGTATATATAACGTGCATTATTTAGGACAAAGTGAATTTAGTATCAGCATTTTGGGTCTATTTTACATTTCAAAAGCCCCCTCTGGAAGAATGGAGCACAAAAACGTAATTCAGAATGGTATAAAGCAGATCCTAGACTGTGGGAATAATTTCAGGAAACGCGCTGTCACTTTCTTTGCGGGGGCGTGGCTGTGCTTCATCCGGCTAACTTGAATTTAAACCCTGCTTTCGACCAGGCTCAAACTTTTGGATCTGTTGTCATGGTGATTTGGACAATCCAGGTACGGGGAGCCGGAAAGTCCGGCTTAAGTCAGACTTAACCGAAAGTTATCCGGCTAACTCAGTTATCCAGGTACGGGGAACGGGGCCAATCACTACACTTCCTGCTAAAAAACAACAAAGACACCATCTTTAAATACCTCGCATGAGCCATTTAGCAACATAGCATTTATTTTTCAGCAAGAAACAAAAGTGCAATATATAAAAACGGATACGTGTGTTCTGACTCATTTGTTGATGAAAACAAAACCAACATCAACACAATTTACCACCAAGAGAGGAGAGTTTAGTCTCACAAAAAGATTGCAGATTTTGTTAGCTTACGTGCTAACGTGATTGGGATATGCCATTATAACAGTATAGCATTGTGGCTATCGTACATTAACCTAGTAACGTTAATGCTAGTAGAATGAATGGATGAAAACGTTATTTAAGATTGCAGAATGGGTACAATACAATACGGCTCAATACAAACAATTGTTAAGGGGATGTAGACTGTTGTAGTTTGGACTGGGTTCCTTATAACAATAACTTGACAACACATGAGCTTAGTTTAGCCGCAGCTACAGGTAATCTGAGGAGGACGCAGCTGATATCCTGTATAGGTCCAGCCAGGGGAGAATTTGGCGTCGGTGTCTACTACTGTGCATGGGCGTTGGGCAAGAACGGCTCTGTATCAAGTCAAGTCAAGTCAAGTCAAGTCAAGAGTTTTATTTGTCACGGCATACGAGTATACAATGAAATGCGGGTGGTCTTGCCCGCAACGATGTGCATAATACAATAGTAATAACATATAATAGAATCCAATAGAACGACATTGTGAAATAAAACAAGTAAACAGAGTAGGGCATATCGGTATATGTACATAAGTTATCCGGCTCGCGCAAATTACATGGCACTGTTGTCGGCGAGTTTCCAAAACGAAAACACCCTTTCAGCGTTTCCGCTAGGAAAACACGTTTTCCTGCCAAAACGGCGTTTCCTTTTAACTTTGACATGCAAATGTAATCATTCGAAAATAAAACGTTGCTGTTTTCCCCCAGTGTAACCATGGCCTAAGAACCACAGGACCAAGCCACGGAACAAAGAGCCACAGGACTAAGAGCCACAGGACTAAGAACCACAGGACTAAGAGACACAGGACTAAGAGACACAGGACAAAGAGACTGTGGTATATTTTTGAAGGCTATTAGACAAATAACACCAGTTATTATGGCACATATTCATTTCTATAAGTAAGAACAAACAGCCCAGTAGTCTCACCCAGAACAAACCTCTGAACAGGCTAAACTGGTCAGCTTCCCTTCATCAGAGCCAATGCAACACACACACGAAACTAAAATGATTGAGTACTCATATACTGGTTGGACAAGATCACCCTCTACACAGAGCCAAAATGAGTGAATTACCATGTAAATGTCTAGGACGAAAGTCAGCCTTTGTTATCAAAGAAATGTATTGTAATTATGCTATGTGGACCAGTCGACTCTAGTACTAGGTACGGGGGTCGAGAAAATGTTTATATACCGAACTGTCTCGACATTAGAGCACACACGACAGGAGACGAGCCGTCTGTGTCACTGAGAGATTCTTTATATCCTGTGAACCGATTCTACCGTGACTGCTTTGCTGAATAAATCAACTGGAGAAATCTGAAAACCATTGCATTTCAACCTGTATCCAGCGTCTACTTTCTTGCCGAGAATTGGTCACTTGCCTTGTTGTTTACAAAGTCACAGACGATTTTGTAACATCAAGACCATTTTTATTTCAGTCCTCTTTTCATGCACATGTTGGTCCTAATGTTTTGCTATATGTGGACAGCTTGATGTCTGGTTTGGGACATACAGCATATTATGTGGAAAATGCCATAATTACGCATGAGGTGATGTGCATTAAACATAGCTTAACAGCCTTATTGATGGCTGCCAACTCCCATATGGAGTAGTCTGCCTGTCAGTGTGAAACTAAACTGGATCAGTTATCCTAAACTAGAGTTCAATTCTAAATGTAAACACCATGTAGATCCAAAATGAGTTCCTGTGGGCCACTGCACGCATACACACAGCACCAAAGAGTTCTATGATATCACACACTCTCTCTCACACTCTCACTCTCTCTCACACACACACACACACACACACACACACACACACACACACACACACACACACACACACACACACACACACACACACACACACACACACACACACACACACACACACACACACACACACACACACACACACACGAACTAAAACCTAAAACAGTGGAGTGGGAAAATTCAATAAAACCATGATTCACTAACCAGGCAGTCTGGGAACGTTGTGTCCCTCTGTGACACACACACAATACCCCCCCCCCCCCCTCCCCCTCTGTCCTATATACATACAGTACACACTCCCCCCTCCCCCTCTGTCCTATATACATATATTACAGTACACACTCTCTCTCTGTCTCCTACACACACGTGTGCGTGTTAAATATTTGGGATACTAAAATGGGAGACACATTCACACCAGGAGAGCCCCAGACTCCAGAGGATTCTATTATTTCCCCATGTTGTTGGGCCCATTCCCTGGTCCTGTACATCCGCCAAGAAAAGCCTGAAGCAAGGCGCCAATGAGTAGCAAACCTCAAACCATGCAACCCGACTAGGAGCATCTGTAGCAGACAAACCACACACACACACACACACACACACACACACACACACACACACACACACACACACACACACACACACACACACACACACACACACACACACACACACACACACACACACACACACACACACACACACACACACACACACACACACACACACACAGTCACACACACACACACACACACACACACACACACACACACACACACACGCTTGCGCACACACACACACAGATGCACACACATGTGTGAGTGCTATAGCCTACCGTATTATGTATGAGGGTGTGTGTATGTATTCTAGTGTTCAATGTATTTCTGAATGTGCTTGTGTGTGTGTGTGTGTGTGTGTGTGTGTGTGTGTGTGTGTGTGTGTGTGTGTGTGTGTGTGTGTGTGTGTGTGTGTGTGTGTGTGTGTGTGTGTGTGTGTGTGTGTGCGTGTGCGTGTGCACTTGCTGGAGTGTGAGATGTTTCATAACACTGTGGTAAGTTGAAATGAGAGAGGCAGACCATAAGGAGGGGGGGGGGGGGTGTTAGTGCATGTGTGGGGGAGGGATGGAGGAATGGGGAGAGAGAGACTGAGGAAGACACTGGAGACGGTATAGAGAGGGAGCGAGCACCCGTATAATTGCCTGAATCGCTTGGCAGCGGTGTCTGCTGTGTGGTCGAGTAGTAGCGTGTTGGTTCACAACACGCCAGACATGGAAATATGCACGTCGTCCATATCAACTGTCTCCGTGAAGAGAAGGCTCTTTAGAGCTCCCAGCTGTGTCACTCCGCGTTACGACAGTGATGCAACAGAACTCAGCTTCGGTGAACCGGGGCAACTTTTTACGAGCCCCCTGTGACTTCACAGGAAGAGAGGCGCGTGTTCTCCGGCGAGGGTTGGGAGCATAACGCACATTCACAGTCTACCCGTTGAGAGGTGATGTTATCGTATAAGCGATTGGTTTTTTTTTACGTCGCAGGGAATGGGGTGATGCTGGATCTAGAGGTCAAGGCCCTCTGGCCGGTGGTGTGTGTGTGTGGTTTTGAGGGGAGAGGGAGGAGACTCCATCCCAGCAACACCTATACCGCACCCTCTGGACCGCGGAGAAGACTCGCGGTGTTCGTGAAATCGCTCCTGTTCCTCGGCATCCTTGGCTTCAATGCTTTTGTTTTCTGCAACCTTAGAACACTGTGGCCACACTCTGCCTGAGTGATCCCTAACCCACACTGCAGACTGACCGTATGATCCCTAACCCACACTGAAGACTGACCGTATGATCCCTAACCCCCACTGAAGACTGACCGTATGATCCCTAACCCACACGGCAGACTGACCGTATGATTCCTAACCCACACTGCAGACTGACCGTTTGATCCCTAACCCACACTGAAGACTGACCGTATGATCCCTAACCCACACGGCAGAGACTGACCGTATGATTCCTAACCCCCACTGCAGACTGACCGTATGATCCCTAACCCCCACTGCAGACTGACCGTATGATCCCTAACCCACACTGAAGACTGACTGTATGATCCCTAACCCCCACTGAAGACTGACCGTATGATCCCTAACCCCCACTGCAGACTGACCGTATGATCCCTAACCCCCACTGAAGACTGACCGTATGATCCCTAACCCACACTGAAGACTGACCGTATGATCCCTAACCCCCACTGCAGACTGACCGTATGATCCCTAACCCCCACTGAAGACTGACCGTATGATCCCTAACCCCCACTGCAGACTGACCGTATGATCCCTAACCCCCACTGAAGACTGACCGTATGATCCCTAACCCACACGGCAGACTGACCGTATGATCCCTAACCCACACTGCAGACTGACCGTATGATCCCTAACCCACACGGCAGACTGACCGTATGATCCCTAACCCATACTGTGCAGACTGACCGTATGATCCCTAACCCATACTGTGCAGACTGACCGTATGATCCCTAACCCCCACTGCAGACTGACCGTATGATCCCTAACCCATACTGTGCAGACTGACCGTATGATCCCTAACCCCCACTGCAGACTGACCGTATGATCCCTAACCCCCACTGAAGACTGACCGTATGATCCCTAACCCACACTGAAGACTGACCGTATGATCCCTAACCCCCACTGCAGACTGACCGTATGATCCCTAACCCACACTGAAGACTGACCGTATGATCCCTAACCCACACTGCAGACTGACCGTATGATCCCTAACCCCCACTGAAGACTGACCGTATGATCCCTAACCCACACTGAAGACTGACCGTATGATCCCTAACCCACACGGCAGACTGACCGTATGATCCCTAACCCACACGGCAGACTGACCGTATGATCCCTAACCCACACTGCAGACTGACCGTATGATCCCTAACCCACACGGCAGACTGACCGTATGATCCCTAACCCCCACGGCAGACTGACCGTATGATCCCTAACCCACACGGCAGACTGACCGTATGATCCCTAACCCACACGGCAGACTGTAGGACGGAGTGGCAGGAAGCGAGATAGAACCAGTCATTATATGGAAACAGGGCTGCCTGCCTGGAAACGGACTGCTCACTCAGGAGATAGAAGGTTCCTGCACTGACACCACTAACAGTCCCTCAACGCCCCCATACAGTACACACACTGTTACTTTACCAGGATCCTATAGAATTATGTTAATGTTCTTTCCGTAGAGTGTGGCTTTCAGCTCAGTTGCCGCGAAGGAATTGAATACAGAGGCATAAAAAAGGGGGGGGGGCTCCTTTTTAAAACCAGAGCAATAATCAAGAAGGGAGGAAGGATGGGTGGGGTGGGTGGGTGGGTGAGTGGGTGGGTAGGGGTGGGGTGGGTATAGGCCTTTTATGAAATCAAGGAGTCTAAAGTTTACGTCACTGTCAGACTCAAAGCGACTGCAGATGCTGACGAAACAAAGGGATTGGAAAATGGCTTTAGCACTTGTCGTTCTTTTTAGGTCAAATGAAGTTGGGGAGTATTTAGTCATCTGTAAAAACACACAGTTTTAACGGGCACAGACAGAGGCAGTCACACCAAGAGCCATATGGTCGCAGAGCAAAGCGCTGATACAGCTAACGCGCATACGGCAGGTCCGGTCAGGGAAAATGCTAGATTGGAAAGCTTCTCCCTGGTTTTAGACCATAATTACAGTAGCTCTGGTGGACGGAGCCTCCTAGGGGGGATCAGGCACTGACGACTGCCAGGACAGGACAAGGCAGAGCAGGGTGGTTCGGTCGGACTAGGAGACGTGACCGGCGTCAGATACCCCACAGTCATACAGTAGAACACAGTAGACCCACAACAATGGGTCACGGGCCTGCGTCTGGCAGGTCCCCCCACATGAGAATAATACTAGTCTGTTTAACTGAGCCTGGGTCCCAGGATGAGATTAAATGTACCCGTGTGGGTCGTGACTTGTGAGCCCAAAAAAAAGAACCCACATTGTAGAGAGGTTAGGTCAGGGCTATTTCCTGCTGATTCTACCAAAGTTTTACTTACTGGATACACTCCCTGCACACTGAAACCAGCAGGTCTCAATGGGGAATATGACATAATCGTAAAATAAAATGTAAAAAAAAGTCAGGTCCCTGGATTTAAATACTTGGCTATTTCACTATTGTTCGGGTTGACTTTTACTTAAGTAAAGGAACTGTGTACTTCTTCCACCACTGGTGATTGGTTAATTATGTCAAGTACATCTGACAAAGGCTAAGCCCCCGGGTTACACTTGTGGTTTCAACGTGACATTTACCATCTGATCATCCGGCAGGTCTGAACCAGATTTTGGTCTCATTATAATAATAATAATTTAGGACCTGCTCAGAGGTCATCAATCGGCACACATGCGATGCATGCATGCGATTCGTCTCTGTGATTAACCCATCCCATCTTCCTTCCCCCCCAAGGGCAGCCGGGAGCAGACAGGCGTCAACGTGAGCCACGCCAGGGGACCAATCCAAGTGCTCCTGTCCGGACACCACAGCGTTAGCGATCTTGTTGTTGTGCATGTTTTTCCATTGGGTTTATCTTATCGGGGGGAAACCCTTGCGAGCACGGGGAGAACATGCAAACTCCACACAGAAAGGCCTGGGAGATACCCCACCTGGGTAACTGGAAACCCCCAAGCGGGAATCGAACCCTGGACCTTCTTGCTGTGAGGCGATAGTGTTTGACCACTACACCACCGTGCAACGAGACGGACAACCGCATCTCGATGGTGGTCAGGCTGACATTGTTATCAGAATTCTATATACCGACACAATCGAGTGGAGGTGGGACCAAGTAATTGTTTTGCAAGTCCCAAGTAAGTCTAAACTCTTTACACTCAAGTTCCGAGTCAAGTCCCAAGTCAAGACTAGTATTTCCCAAGTCAGGTACCAAGTCAAGACAGGCAAGTCTCAAGCACGTCACAAGTCTGAAACCTTGGGTTTCGAGTCCTAAACAAATCCTAATGCGTTCTTTGTAAATGTAATGCCATTTCAAAATGTTTAATCCAACAGAGTAATAGTAGTATAGTAGTATATAGTAGGATTAGTAGTATATTACATTTCGATGACACACAACTTCCTCCTCTGCTCGTGCAACTTGATTGGCGGCTGGCGGATTGGTCCAAAGTGGAACTGTAATCAGGGAAATTAAGTTGATTCACTTTACAATTTTTATGGCATAATATTTTAACATTTTGAGCTTGGAGAGAGTATCAACACTTTCAGTTCATGAGGCTCAAGTCAGGGTGAAGTCACAAGTCATTGGTGTTAATAAAGTCAAAGTCCAGTTGAGTTACAATAATGTGATCTCAAATGCCAGATCGCAATGACAAGTAAGCAAAGCTTAACTGACGTCAAAAGGTTCAGTTGTGGTGCCAAATATTTAGGATTACGATGTTCTGGTGTGTATTTTTCCTATGCAAGCGAAGAGGTGGATGTACGCCGGTTAGTTTGCTTTCACGGTTTTGTGAGTTTTCTCATGCTTTCAACCTAAAAAAAACATTTTCAAAGGGGCAGTCGCTAACACAAATATCTGCCCCAAAAATACTTTAATTCCAATATGGTACACAGAAGCAACACACCAGGGTTCTGTTACTTCTTCCTTTCTACTGAGGAAAGAAAAGCACTTTCTTTTCCCTACAATGTTTACTATAGGACAGAAATGACCCCTCCATTCATCTCCCGTGTGGTTAGGTGGAGGTTGACAGAAAATAAACAAGATTCTCCTCCAGCCTTTAATATAGCTGCTACTTGGGGACATGGCAATGGGGAGAGAATGCTCTTTCAGACTCCTCGGACCGGCGTGTGTACGTTAGGGTTTTCCCGCATGAACCCACCTTATTTAGAGAGTGATGACAGAGTTAGGAAGAATGAGAGTAGCACTAAAAGTAGCACTAAAAGTAGCATCACTGCTTCTGAACAGTGGAACAGCACACGACGGCAATGGCGTTCGATTGGAACCTGGGAAGAAGAACATGTGTGTGTGTGTGTGTGTGTGTGTGTGTGTGTGCGCGCATGCATGCGTGTGTGTGTGCGCGTGTGTGTGTGTTTGTGTTTGTGTATGTAGGATTTTGAAAGTAAGGTTTGTTTAAGGGATGTACACTGTGTGTGTGTGTGCGTGTGCGTGTGCGTGTGCGTGTGCGCGCGTGTGTGTGTGTGTGTGTGTGTGTGTGTGTGTGTGTGTGTGTGTGTGTGTGTGTGTGTGTGTGTGTATGGGTGTAATAGGGTCTTGAGGGTGTGTGGGTTAGGGTTTGAGGGTTTTTCTGTGTGCCCTGGAGGTTATTTATGACTGGGCTGAGACAGATGGCCTGGTTCAGGACAACCAGAGAAAAATAATTTCCAGAAACAAGAATGTTATGAAACTGCACAAGCAACACATAAGAAGTAGGGATTATGTTATGTCAAATTAGAAAAGGTCTACATAAAGTAAACAAACAAGACCATTGCTGACATTATTGGTAGTCTAATCTCTTCCTGGTCAGAGGTCATAGGTAACTACAACAACTCTGCTAGTTATCTTGCATCTGTCATCATGCTACATATCAGCATAGCTATGCAGCCATTAGTGTTCAAATTATTGCTTCTTTGAGTGCCAGAACATACGCTGATAAACAAACTGGAAAAAATAATCTAACCCTAACTAACCTTACTGTCATGCACATGTCCTAATATACTAACCTACACTTTTTTTTTTTCAATTTATTTTTGGGGTTTTGCTCCCATCCCAATTTAGTCGTTATGCCAATTCCCTTCCTGGTCCTTGCATGCATAGCCCCACTGTCGGCCTGGGGAGGGTGTAGAACTACCACATGCTTCCTCCGATACATGTGGAGTCGCCAGCCGCTTCTTTTCACCTGATAGCGAGGAGTTTCACTGGGGGAACGTAACGCGTGCAGAGGTTCATGCTATCTCCCCCCAGATCCCCTCCTTGCTGAACAGGCGCCCCGACCGACCAGTAGGGGTTGCAGTTTACAACGACCAGGACACACACCCCCCCGGCTTCCCACCCGCTAACACTGCCAATTGTGTTAGTAGGGACGACTGACCAAGCCGGAGGTACCGCTGACAGCTGGATTCGATCCCAGAGTCTCTGCGGTGGTAGGGGAGTGCTTAGTCCACTGCGCTACCCAGCCGCCCGCCAGCACTCAACACTTTGATGAACATTGTTACTAGAGTTGTACCCTTCCTGCTGACTTGTTGTACAAAACTTGTACGTCGCTTTGGATAAAAGCGTCAGCTAAATGACAAAATGTAAATGTAAATGGACCATTCTTAATTTTGTAGCACGATCAGCTTGTTTGTTTATTCAGAACGTGACCTCACCATCTCGCTACTCTGGCAGAGCATTCGTATTACAACAGTAATGTTAGCATGCTAACTGGCTAGAGTTGCCAACAAGCTGAAAATAAGCCATAGTTAGCCCGTTTCCATCGGAAAGAATAACAGAGAATGTCTATTACCAAGCCACTTTCTTGGCAAGGATGGATGGATTTAACGTAATGTGTCACAGGCAGCCCCAAGGAAAGGCTACAAGAAGGCTGACGTTACCAGACTAGATGTACTCCAGTGATTCACAGCGACAGTAACTGCAAATAACTTCGGTGTCGACAGACCCATCTGGCACGGTTTCGTAGCTCAACCTGCTATTCAAAATACTTTTCACTTTATCCACTGCCGCTTTGCTACAGTCATCTGACTTAACGTTAATACTAGCTGATTCCTAAACTATGATTTGGGAAAACGGTCATCACAGAACGTGCGTTAACGCTTCAGAAGATTAGTGGCTTTGAAACAAATTAGGATGAATAGAACTCAATCAAATAAAATTATAGAGGTAGAAACGATGACAGAGAGCCTATTCTGTGGGCAGGGTTTGAAATTAACCTGCCAAATTCTGAGAAACCTTGATTGTAATTGGAAAGGTTGTCAATCCCACTATCCATAGTGGGATGCAGTCAGCTGTTAACAGCTAAATAATACGATTGGCTGGCGATATCCTGAATCTACTCGTCACTGCGGCAAGTTGATGAAAAAGCAAGTTCCATGCCTTGACTCTGAGAGACAGAGATACCATCCTGTCTTCCACCCTGCTACACCACTCATGCCATGGGAAGTGCTGTCGTAAACACTTTTCACAGGGCGTTTTTGTAATTATATGAGATTAGAAGACATCCATATGGGAGGTTACATCCAAACACCATGATGATGATGATCCTGTAAGTCTGGGTCTGACTCTGACATTAATAACATACTCTTTAGGACTATTTAAAAAGTTGTTACTGTGTCCCAGTGAGCCAGTGGGGCAGACAGGCCGGGCAGGCGGCCTGGTTTGGCTGCAGAGGACTGGGGAGAGGAGCCGGGTCTGAGTCTTGCCATGTGCGGTGGTGCTAATGACAGCCGCTGTGGTTAACCTCCACTCCAGGGGGAGAGCGGAACAGCAGGCCGAGCACAGGTCCACCTAAGACCTCGAGGGCACGGAAAACCACACCACACTTTTCCATCCTTTGTATTGTACATGCGTACACACGCACACACGCACACGCACGCACACACACACACACACACACACACACACACACACACACACACACACACACACACACACACACACACACACACACACACACACACACACACACACACACACACACACACACACACACACACACACACACACACACACACACACACACACACACACTCTTAGTTCACTTTATCCATCTCTCTCTCTCCTCCTTTATCTCTCCTTCTATCACTTCCTCCCCCTCTCACTCTCTCTATCTCCTCCATTCACACACACACACACACACACACACACACACACACACACACACACACACACACACACACACACACACACACACACACACACACACACACACACACACACACACACACACACACACACACGCAACACACACAAACAAACACACACACATACACACATATGCAAACACACACACACACACACACACACACACACACACACACACACACACACACACACACACACACACACACACACACACACACACACACACACACACACACACACACACACACACACACACACACACACACACACACACACACTCACCTGTAGGAGGTTTGGTCGAAGGCCTCGGCAGCAGGGAATCCTAACATGCCACAGACGACGCGGCTGCTTCCGAGGTCCCAGCCCAGGTCACACACATGGCGCCACTTCCCAACATGCTTCACTTCCAGCACACCCTCTGTCACTAGGGTGCCTTGGGTGCGAGACAGCACCGGCCGCAGACGCACCTCCTCCAAACGCACCCTGTCCGCGCTCTGCCCAATGAACGGAGAGAGAGGGAAGGTTTTAAATATTTGATGAAAATAAAATCTAAGGATAGGGCACTAGTATCCTTTCTTTTATGTAAAGGTGCACACTTTTCAAATAGTTTGAAATGAGGACCATGTAGACTCATGTAATAGTTTGGAATGAGGACCATGTAGACTCATGTAATAGGTTAGAATGAGGACCATGTAGACTCATGTAATAGTTTCAAATGAGGACCATGTAGACTCATGTAATAGTTTGGAATGAGGACCATGTAGAACCAGGTACAATTATGTGGAATAAGCACGTAATTTAATGGTTGAGTTAACACAGTCCTTGTTGCCTGCCCAACAAATTGAGGGGTGTGTAGATTCAGCCATAAAATGAACATGCTTAACGTCATGTGGAAAAATGGGCACCTTGTGGCCGTGAGAGACAACTGCACCTTGTTTAAACATGGTGGAGAAGGGACAACTGTGACAAAAAAGAAATGTCTTGAAGAAACAATAGTACAGATTCAAATATAGGGTTTCTAACATATTCTTACTCCTACAGTGATACAAATGTATCTGTGTTGCACTTTGTAATGGCAGCATATGGGTCTTAAAGGGCAACGGAACCCAAAATAAGAATTCCAATATGTAATTTCCGTGGTCATGCAAAGTTCAACCAAAATTTGTGACCATGAGCTACTCTCTCCCAAAGCCAGAAACCAGAGAAGTAAGACACAAACTTGTGATGTCATCAAGTATAAATATAAAGTTGCTCCACTGACATCTATAGACCTGTTCGCTGTATACAAACATACCGGGTTCGAGCCAATCAGCAATACCAACTGAATCACGTGACTAAGTTGCCTCGGACCTGCACGAGCTGCTGCGCTAAAAGAATACAACGGGCCCTCTATGGAGAAACCATGGCACTCCCCTGACAAAAAGTTGTTTAAAACGAAAACGGCTGGATGTCATTTAGCCAAATCAGCATGGCTGTGAGTGTGAGTCTTTCACCTTTTACATATCTAGCTTTGGCATGGGTTGATTGTTTAAATCGCTAGCATGGCTAACAAATGCAAATATATTGTAGTCTGCCCCGTTGTTCTGACCAGGATTGCGTTCCTTTCTGCCCCGGTGATGCGCGTGCACACTGAGTCTGACGTATACAGTGAACAGGTCTATACCATCTCTCCCAAATCATTGTCGATGGAGCAGCTTCAAACATTATACTTGATGACATCACACGTTTTGGGACTTGGGAGAGAGTTATTCATGTTCACTAATATTTCTGGACTGTGTCAGACCATAGCAATAACATGTATGCATCTTAAATCTGGCATAGTTCCCCTTTAACTGATCTCAACCTATTGTGCATTGTATATCAACAGAGGCTTTGATAGTTCAGTGTGAGTGTGGATTGTTGATACAACGGTTGATACAACAATCTGTCACACTATTTGTCTCAATCTCACCAGACACACACACACACACACACACACACACACACACACACACACACACACACACACACACACACACACACACACACACACACACACACACACACACACACACACACACCTACACACACACACACACACACACACACACACACACACACACACACACACACACACACACACACACACACACACACACACACACACACACACACACACACACACACACACACACACACACAATTAGGATAAGAATCACACAATAAGAGTGAGACGGCATGTCTCTAATCATCTCACTCTCTAATCATCCACACAGCACAGGCCTCAGGAAGGAAAGCCGTGGGCGTGTGTTTAACGTGTCATGGTGAGTATGTGCCTACAAGATTACAAAAGCGGTACAGAAAGTGTAAACCAAGCCAGATTAGACGCTCTGAAGTTTGGCACGAGTGATTAATGTCTCTGTGTGGAGGTTTCTGGCCTGAAGCATTGGGATGTTTGGGGAGTGTGGGGCTACTTAACGACTAGTGGTCGGGACGGGTCCTGAACACCAGACCCTGCTGCCGAATGTGGATGTGATCCAGAGGAGGTCTGGTTTTAGGTGCATCTGTAATTAAGTATGCCTGCCTACTGGCATGTGACTCCACCAATGAGATTTGTGTATAGGAGTCAACATAAGTCTATCTGTGTGTGTGTGTGTGCATAGCATTTGTGCATGTGTGTGCATGCATGTTTGTGTGTGTGTGTGCATGCATGCATATATGTGTGTGTGTATGCATGTGCGTGCATGCATGCATGTGTGCATGTTTGTGCATGTATGTGAGTGTATGTGTGTGTATATGTGTGTGTGTGTGGTTAATTGATAGCCATATCCTTTCTTACCTGCATGTAATGTGCATCAGTCTCCAGTCCCACGTCTTGGAGGTCAGGCTCGACATGGTTCCCAGTCGGAGGTTGGGTCTGAGGCCGGGGCTGAGGCCGGGGCTGGGGCTCTGCCTCGCGCCTCACTGCCTGTGGGGTAGTCCTCCATCTATCCTGCCTCTGCCTGTAGGAGGCGCCGTTAGCCAAACGGGAGGGCAGTTGGTGCCCCTGGGGCGCGGCCGGGATGCTCCTTGAGCCACTGGGATTTCGTCTCATGATCTGGATCTCATGGCCCTGACGCTGTGGTGAGCCGGGCCCCCGCCTGGGGCTGACACTGACAGGGCCCCGGTGGAGGGCGATCTCGTGTCCTCTCGTGGGCGAGGAGGTGATGTGGAATGGCGCGGGGGGCGGAGCTGGAGCGGCGGCTGTCTCCGGTTGTGGAGCCTGCTGGGGTGGCTGCTGCCTCACCGGCGGTTGGGACTGCGGCTGCTGCTGCCTCACCGGTGGTTGGGACTGCGGCTGCTGCTGCCTCACCGGCGGTTGGGACTGCGGCTGCTGCTGCCTCACTGGTGGTTGGGACTGCGGCTGCTGCTGCCTCACCGGCGGTTGGGACTGCGGCTGCTGCTGCCTCACCGGCGGTTGGGACTGCGGTTGAGGTTGGGGTGAGGGGGTCTCCATGGAGACTGAGGGGAAGCCAGGCCTCCTCTCAGGGCTGCAGATGACCCCTAGGTCCTCAGCGTGGCTGCAGTCGTTGATTCCCCAGCCGTTGGAGAGACATTCCGCTATATTGACCTCTGTACCTTTGCAGCGCACGTTATCCAACCAGATAAGACCTGATGGTGTTGGGGGGGGGGGGGTTTACCATGGAAACAAAGAAATAGTAGCTTGGTTATTTTGAAGATGTAGACAACATTCCCACCAACAGGCACCAACATGATCTACAGGGTCAAAAGCATATTGAAATGTTTCCTGGCAACAACACTATCCCCAACTGGGATAATAAAGTGACTGAACTGAACTGAATTGAATGACATCATGTACTCTATATAATGTAGAGACCAGAGATGGTATAGTCCACGGTTAAGAGTATAGACCCCCACTCTCTGGAACCCAGCTGGCCATGGGAGCGGATCCTAACAGAGCCTTCTCCTCTGCATCTCCTCAGCTCTACTGCATCCTACTGTCTAAATGAAGAGAAGATACTGAGGGGAGTAGACAGCCGGCACCATATGATTGTGTACATACCTTGTCCCTCTCCAAACTTGGCGCTGTGTGCCCAGGTGAAGCTGCGTGTGAAGCCCAGTTGGCGGCACACCACGTTGGCCAGGTTAAGATCCACTTCATCATCGCATATCGTGCCCCACGCTCCATTGTAAAACACCTCCACTCGCCCTTCACTGGCACTGCGCCTCCCTACCCCCGCTAGACGTACAAGCACCTCCTGGGCAGACAGCAGAGGAGGGGAGAGGAGGAGCAGAAGGACCAGAAGAAGGAGCGGGGATAGGGGGCTCGTACAGGGTAGGCGACCCAACATCCTGCAGGGGAGGAAAGGAGATCAGAGAGGGGTTAAACACGGGAAGGAGTGGAGGAGGCGACCTATAGGTCTTTGGTAAAGATAGAGATAATAGAACAGAGAAGGGAGAGAGAGAGAGAGAGAGAGAGAGAGAGAGAGAGAGAGAGAGTGGACTTACAGGGAGATAGGGAAATTAGTCATGAGAGACAGAGGGACAAGGAGACAGAGCCAATGAGTTTGTCCCCATTTATGAGGCATCATTATAAAGACGCATCAGCATTACTGTATCTACTGATATATTCTCTGCATGGGAAACTAGACAGAGGTGCACACTTGAGCCATTAGCTGTGACGTCTCTCTGTTTATAAACCATAACGTCGCCACATCCAATTCTACTTCTACAGCTGTGACTGGTCTCCTAAATCATCACAAGTATTTTGTATTTAACTTATATTCAATTTCAATTCAAACTTGAATACAGACTCATGGTCCAGATAAAAAAAAAAGTAAACATACAGAACCTATATAGAATTAGTGGGCTGACCCCTATTAGTCGATTAGTCGACTAATGGGTCGAAAGGAGCCGTAGTCGACTAGCCAACCTCTTAGTCAAATACAAAAAAATATATATATATTTATAATTTTTTTTATCATTCTTTCCAAAAGAAAAGAGGCCTAGAAGCGTGGCTAACGCTAATGGCACGCATACCAGAGGCTAACTTCCTACGAAAACAGGCACAGAGGCACTGAAAGAGGATTTCACCCATCTAATGAACACACTAGACTAGACAAATATCAAGATGTATCCATCAGTGGACCAATTGCATGCTTTTGCAGAGGACAAGAAGCCCCCAGTCGACTCCTTCAGACATTAAGCACCCCCCACAGCCCAAATGGAATGATACAAAAAAATTAATAATTAAAATTAAAAATAATTTTTTTTAAATATTATACTTTTTTTGTCTACCAATAGTCGACTAACGGCACATTTTGGCCAATCATAGTCGACCATCCAAATCCTTAGTCGGGGATGTTAACAGAATTTGACTATAGGGCGACAATAATGTGGTCAAGAGGCATGGTTTCTATCTTGAGCCTGAACTGGCGTGTTCCTTTTATTCACATGGAAAGAGCAGCAGTAACATACAGTTCTTCTCTCTCTGAGAGACATGGGGGGAGAGAACGAAGTGATACCTTTGCTTTTATACTCGCCACAAGGTGGGGTACCTGGGTGGCTCCGCCTAGAGCGCCCTCCAGTGGGAACAGATATATATGCAACTAGACAGTCACTGGTGGAGACAGTCATATATGCTGGTAAACAGTTACTAGTGTAAACAGTCATATGTACAGTTAGACAGTAACTAACAATCCTACACAGAATCTCTAAAAATTACACACAACAGGCAAAAATAACATTACTTAAAATACACATCAACGTCCCACAAATAGACACCTGTGCCCAGGGCCGCCTGGGAGAAATGCGAGGCCCTGTGCGAGATTTAAACGCGAGGCCCCCCCCCCCCTAAAGGTAAAAAAATATAAAAATAAAAAACTATATAATATTTATTTTTATTTTTATTTTTTATTTTTTTATACAGTCAACATATTCTTAAATAATAGCGCTGCCCAAGGCTGGGCATGATACAGTCAACTGTCAATTATAGAGAGAGAGAGAGAGAGAAGAGAGAGAGAGAGAGAGAGAGAGAGAGAGAGAGAGAGAGAGAGAGAGAGAGAGATGAGAGAGAGAGAGAGAGAGAGAGAGGAGAGAGACTTACAAAGAGCCCCTTTTGTCAACTCATAATGAAACTGGCTGACATCTCACACTCTGACATCACAAACCCTAGCCAGCCTCAGAAGATTAGACCCTAACCAAATTATAACAAAGAAAAAGATAAATACATTACGTATTGGAATCAACTCACACAATCACAACACAAATTAGAAACATATTTGGCCCTAAACAGACAGTATACTGTGGCAGACTACCTCAGCACAGTAACTGATAAGAATCTAAGAAAGAATCTGACAAGGTACAGACTGAGTGACCATGGTTTGGCGATAGAGAAGGGCAGACACAGACAGACCTGGCTGCCCAGAGAGGAGAGGTTGTGCTGTATTTGTGATGAGGGGTAGAGACAGAACTACACTTCCTAACACAATGTGAAAATTACAGAAATATTAGGGAGGAATTATTTCCAAAAATTGAAATAATTTCCCCAGAATTCCAAAGTATGACAGAAGTGCAGAAATTGCCATTCCTCCTGGGGCAACAGAAATAATGTGCAGTTTTAGCTGCAAAATATGTCAATTCATGTCACAAGAAAAGGGACAACCAGTAGGACACATACTGTATATACATGTACCATGTTTTACTCACTGCACCATCTCCTTTATTTCTTTTGATCTTATATTGTTTGCTGTTTATGTCATAATTGTGCTTGGGCAAAATTTGTGAAATTTCATGCCAATAAAGCTTTTTGAATTGAATTGAGAGAGAAATGCTTCTAGAGAGAGAGAGAGAGAGAGAGAGAGAGAGAGAGAGAGAGAGAGAGAGAGAGAGAGAGAGAGAGAGAGAGAGAGACGGGTGGGTGTAGCGAGAGAGAGAGGCGGGTGGGTGTAGCGAGAGAGAGACCACGGCGGGTGGGTGTAGCGAGAGAGAGACCACAGCGGGAACAGAACAGACTGCTTGAAAAACTCACCCTAACGCAGATTCAATGGCAAAGTTGGAAGGAGACGACGTCGACGCATTTTCATACCGTGGAGATGAAAAAGTTAGCTAGTGTTAGCTAACGCTAGTTAGCCTTTAGCTAAGCTACAGCTGGCTAGCCCGACTGATTACTGAACCACATGTTTGCACTCGCTAACGTAGCTAACGCTAGCTAACGCTAGCTAACGCTAGTTAGCCTTTAGCTAAGCTCATGGCTAGCCCGACTGAACCACACGTAGCACTTAGATAACGTAGCGAAAGCTAACTAGCTGTCCCTGCCTTTAGCTAAGCCGACATGGCTAGCCTGACTGAACTTTCTAACATGCAACAACTTTCATTTTCAGTCCAACTGCCGAACGACCGTCCTCTTCGTCTTGGCTGGCATATCCTCCAATGCTGCACGCGCGAAATAGTCAGACGCTACCTTACCTGTAACCCCTCCCCTCATTGAAACCAATTCTGCTGCAGAGCCTCAGAGCTGCCTCCAATAGTGTATCTGCAGAGCCGCAGAGCCAGGAACAAGTCAGACACATTCTACAAACGTGTCTAATGTGAAATATATAAGCATATAAGCAAAACTAGATTTTAGGTCTGTGATGAAAAAGGGCCTCGCGGGAAGGGGGGCCTTGCAAAAAAAAATTAAATTAAAAAAAAATTAAAAAAAAATTTTTCCCCGAGGCCCCCCTTCCCGCGAGGCCCTGTGCGACCGCACTGCTCGCACACCCCCTGAGGCGGCCCTGCCTGTGCCAATGTCTCCACATAGATGAGTGGTAACGTGTGGCACTGAACCTAATGTCCGTTTAAAACCAGAATGATCTCATTTCCAGAGTCATTTAGCATATTATATATTATATATTATACATGATATTTCTTAAAACAGCTTGGAAGGTAAAATAAAAAGGCAAGTAAAAATCCTGGTTTGGATTCTCTCCTCCAGGAGACAACAGTGGGCATGTAGAATAGTGTACTCAGGACTTTCTGCCCAGATCAGCCTTGTCTTGTTTGGCCTAATAGCGAACATTGTAAATACTTCACCTATAACACAATACTGCTTCGCTAGCACAATCTTGTTGCAACTAAGGGATTTGCAGGAAAAAAAACATTGTTTTTGTACATAGATCACTAGATTTATCAACTTATAATATGTATTTCCTATACTATCACATAGTATAAGTAGTATTTTTGCGCATTCAAAAGGTGTAACGTTTATCCAACAATGGTGGAATTAATTAGAAAACCATAAAATACTTGTTTAAAATATGTGCAAAATGTCATCCAAATCGGATGACAACTGTAGCAATTATGGCTGACACACACAGACACACACACACACACACACACACACACGCACGCACGCACGCACGCACGCACGCACGCACGCACGCACACACACACACACACACACACACACACACACACACACACACACACACACACACACACACACACACACACACACACACACACACACACACACACACACACACACACACACACACACACACACACACACAAACACACACAGGAGTGATTCCAACAACCCTATCCCACCAGGGTGTAATAAATGTAATCTTTAAATTCTGTATCACATAGAACAGATGCACCATGTATGAAATATAAAACTGTTATGTAGGCTAAATCAAAATGCAGTCATATACGAAGAAATGAATCATAGCCCAACCCATCCTCATATACAATGTCAAGAGTAACCTATTTCTGTCAACTTTTTACAGTATATGAATACATCTGCAGGCAGAACCACAAAAATACCCAACATCCCGTGAAGCCATGAAACTCACATTCCATCCCGACAAGACATATAATTAGCAATTTCTTTTGTTACCCTTAAGGTTACATTCCACACTAAAACGATGTTTGATAGATGCTTTTTAATTGCTCATTCTAATCAAAGTACTTTTAAAAAGACTTTCAGGCATTTGAAAAACATAAAAAATAGCGGAGAGAGAAGCCTTCAGTCCAGACCAACCAGGGCAAAGGAACAGTGCAACAACCAATGCTATAAGTAGCTGCTCCAGCCAACCCACGGAAACGTTGGCTATCCGCAAACCCTCAAGTAACGCTACATGTATTTAGCCAACGCAGACGCACAAGCAAATAAACACCACCATAAAAATCTTTCTCACACATGAATAAGGGCTTCAGGGCTGCTACTGTCAAAGGCATTTTTTTTGGCTTATGTGCAACGATAAACCAATCCTTCGTACATCCCCTCCAACTGGTGTATCCAAAGGAAGATGGGAGACTGAGAGGAGATAAGGAAGAAACTGGAGTAGAGAAGATGTGAAGGGAGAAAAAGTCAACTTGACCATGCATGGCTCAGTGAGGGGGGGGGTTCACATTCTGCTTCCTCGATGACACAACGGTTCAATGGGTGAATGAAGACAGTCAGTTGACAGTAGAGTTGTGATGGTGAAGAAGAAGAAGAAGAAGAAGAAGAAGAAGAAGAAGAAGAAGAAGAAGAAGAAGTAAACAAGAAATAGAATTAGAAGCAAAAGAAGATGATGACCAAAAAGGAGAAGAAGAAGAACAAGAAGCAAAAAAAGAAAAAAGATTTGAAGGAAAAGAAGAAGCTAAATAAAATGATGACAAAGAAGAAGACGAAGAAGAAGAACAACAACAACAAGCTATAACAGGTGGATTGGAGCTTACATGGTTTGAGAGGTGTTTTCTGGAGAAGATAAGGCAGAATTAGGTGATAGAGGATGAGGTACAAAGTAGGATCAGAGGACATCTGAAAGAGAGAAGCTTGGAAAAGAAGGTGAGGAAGAAGATGACAGGGAGAAGAAAAAGAAGCAGAGATTGAACTCACCTAACTGTTGATCTCAGCCTGGAGTCAAAACCTCCACTTTGCTGGGCGAAAGGAAGGAAGCGAGTGCCAGAGAAGAAGAAGGTGGCAAGACTTGGACCTGCTCCTGTATCTCTGTTCTCCTCTTTCCCCTCCCTCCTCCTCCTCCTCCTCCTTTCTATGTCACTCCCTCACGTCTGCCACTTTCTCTCCATCCCTCCCCTTTTGCTTCTGTGTAAAGTTTCTGTGTTTTGTTTTCTTTATCCTTTTGATCATCCGGAAGGACAATAGAAAATGACCCTGGATATAATGGTCATTATGTGATAATTATAAGCAATGACCCTATGGTTTTCATTCAGGAGCACCTGCAGTGTAATGTGTAGTTGGAAACCCAATTATAAATAGATCAAGAGTCATGAGAAGGCCACAGGTCTGCCCTGGTGAATATTGTGCCACAATTCTCACTCTTGCTGACTCTTTATTAATTTATTATTGGGTTTCCAACTACACTGCAGGTGTACTACACTTTATGATTTAAAAGGAACTTTAAAAAAATAATGTGTTGTTTCCCACCAAAGAAATTGGCAGAGACAACACCATTGGTTTTACCAATCAAAGTCTAATGTACCAGCGTTTGGCATGTGGCCGGTAATGATAGTCATGTACTGCTCCTTCATCAGGTAGGTCAACTCAGACTATACTCTTCCCCCTGGTGTAACGGGGAAGCCCGTGGGTATGTCCACAGTCACGGAAACAGGTGTGTTGACGAGTGACTGTGGCAGTGCGGGCTGGTAAATTAAACTCACTTCCCCATAACAGGGTTAACAGACGCATAGGTACGGTAGTTAGGAGTGAATTCACTTCTTAGTGCAGCGGCCTGTGTCGTTGCCCGCGGACGCGGGAGCCCCCTGTTCGACTCCCCCTCTGGACATTAACATTTAACATCAAACACAACGCAGACCAGTATGATCCGTCACACTGGCAAGCTGTTCACATGCTCTGTCTGACTGCTACACGTGACTTCAACTTACACAAGGCCAAGACTTTATATAGTCTCTCTCTCTCTCTCTCTCTCTCTCTCTCTCTCTCTCTCTCTCTCTCTCTCTCTCTCTCTCTCTCTCTCTCTCTCTCTCTCTCTCTCTCTCTCTCTCTCATTCACTCTCTGTTTGTCAGTCTCATCCTTGTTTTCTAGACACACACACACACACACACACACACACACACACACACACACACACACACACACACACACACACGCAATTGTAATTGCAGGCTATAGGGGGAGCACTGGCACTACCCCATACCCACAATTAGTGGTGAGATGGAATAAATAGTATGTGCTTTCTGACTAGAATGGATATCCTTGTGTGAGATGTCTCCCCCTTCAGCATCAACAAAGCAGGGTTTCATAATGTCCATATTCATGGCACTGACTCACATGAGGAGAAAGCTTTGAGAAATTAAATAATGAAAGAAAGAAAGAAAGAATTTTGTTGGGTTTTTTGTTCTTGATTTATTGTGATGTTTCTTATTGACTTGTTTAAAGAAGACTTGTCCAGCTCATGGGGACATTAAATTGTGATTGTGAGCTCTAAAAATAAATTTGATATGATATGATTTGATTTGATTTGATTTGATTTGATTTGATTTGATTTGAAAGAAAGAAAGAAAGAAAGAAAGAAAGAAAGAAAGAAAGAAAGAAAGAAAGAAAGAAAGAAAGAAAGAAAGAAAGAAACGTAAAAGTATGTTAAAGAGAGAATGAGAGGGAAAGTGAGAGAGAATGAGTGGGTTGGGAGAGGCATGTATTTAGTAATGCAACACTTACTCATAAAAATGTTAATAGTAGGCTACAATACATATGTCCTTCATTGCCTCAATTGAGGCCTACTAAAACAAAATACAAGTTTACAGGGCAGATATCAAAATTATAATGCATTATGTAATATATAGCAATAATAAAAAATAACAAAAAAAATTAAATGTATAAAAGACTGCACTTCATGCCGTAGGCCGTGCCTTCTGTCTAGGGTGCGTGTGTGTGGTTAGAAGCGTGGGTCTAGGTCTAGCTGGGGTACTTGTGGTTAGCGTGGGTCTAGGTCTAGCTGGGGTACTTGTGGTTAGCGTGGGTCTAGGTCTAGCTGGGGTACTTGTGGTTAGCGTGGGTCTAGGTCTAGCTGGGGTACTTGTGGTTAGCGTGGGTCTAGGGTCTAGCTGGGGTACTTGTGGTTAGCGTGGGTCTAGGTCTAGCTGGGGTACTTGTGGTTAGCGTGGGTCTAGGTCTAGCTGGGGTACTTGTGGTTAGCGTGGGTCTGGGTCTAGCTGGGGTACTTGTGGTTAGAAGCGTGGGTCTAGGTCTAGCTGGGGTACTTGTAGTTAGAAGCATGGGTCTAGGTCTAGCTGGGGTACTTGTGGTTAGCGTGGGTCTAGGTCTAGCTGGGGTACTTGTGGTTAGCGTGGGTCTAGGGTCTAGCTGGGGTATTTGTGGTTAGTGTGGGTCTAGGGTCTAGCTGGAGTACTTAGAAGCATGTGGCGCTAGGTCTCATCTCCCATCTCTGAGCACAGGTCACCCTTTCTGGACAAAGTTGATAATAATTCCTGTAACCTTGTACGGCATCTGGCTTCACAAGATCACACAATAATCCATCTTGTTAGGCTTCAATTTATGTGCTTGTGCCCAAATCACAGTGGCGTCCTTTGCGGACATGGTTTAGATCCAATCACCTGCCAAGTGCCAGCCCTGTTCCAAACAGTTTCAAAGGACAGGTGTAACAGACCATCTGGCAGGTCAGGTTAACAAGATAGCCAAAACATCACATCATCAAAGTTATGCAGTAGATAGAAGATAGTGTAGCTGTGGCCATTATATGGTTTCACAATTTATATGTTATTTAAGTTTGTAAGTCTAGTGTAATATTTGAGAATGTATTTATGGTGCATTTCTTATTTTCTTATTTAATTTGCTACAATTTATAGTATATTCATTTTGATGTCTGGTTATATATGGCGTCCCGTTGGCGTCGGTGCTCTCGCGTTTTACTTTTGGGACTGATTACGGCACCTGCGAGCAAGCGGCAGGGATGGTCAGAGTTGTACAGGTTCCCCAGGACTGTTGACAAGAACAGAAGAATGAAAACCCCTTTTTTGTAGCATGCAGCCAACGAGGTATTTAGTGTTTGTTTGTATTTTGCTTTGTTGACATGTTGTTTTTCATACTGTGTATATTATTGTTTGTGTCGACCTAACACGACTTGTGTTTCTCTTTTAAGTTTTCACGGTGGATTGGAGGACCAAGCTTTCAATAAACCCTTGAAAGAAACCACTTGTGTCTGCTGTTGTTGTGAAGGATCAGATTAAACCGAATATATATATTTATTTATGGATATATATTTAATAGTATTTGTATATCGTTTGATATCCCTTGTATATTCCTTGTACATATACACGGAATATCCCTTTATTCTACTACAGCCCATAATAGTTCATTCTCTTATTGGACAAAAGGACCAGGCGCCAGGGACCAGCCCCTGGCGTTCAAGTTCAAAGGTACCGACGAGACATGCCCTTACTAGCCCCTGCTCCGCGCAGGAATACGGCTACCGAAAGCAGAGTGGCCCTATTTGTCCACCGTGCATATAAATATGGCGCAAGAAATGTAGAATTCCTCTTAGTCCTTTACCCTTCTACCCAACTAAGTAACAAGACGTGAAGCCTCACCCCACGATACCGCGTGCGGTGTAGTATGGCCGGTTTGGCCTTAGAATAGCTGTGAGACCTCGTGCGAATTAATAGCTGAATTGCCAGAGTTTGGCACCGTATTTCTATTAAGTAATAATAGTCTATTATGTATGGTGCATCGTACGGTTAGAGTTCTAAAGTGAGCAGCACCCCCATCGCTTCCTCGTGTTATCTAGAGTCTTAACCAGGTTGGGCAGACCACACGTGGTGCTTTCATCCGAGGAGTTCTAGGCGAGGACCGAGTGGACCTGCACATTGGATTACCTACCCCGACGACTGCTGAGCCCTATACGGCATGGAATATCTATTTGCTTTGGTGCTTTGATTTGTGGAGCGGATAATCGCCAACACCGGTGAGTGTTGGATTTACCCCGAGAGGAGCCAAGGTGAGACGGCGCTCAGACCAGACTGAGGTCGCCTCGCTTCTTCTTCGTTGTGGACCTACAGCTACAGCTACAGCTATCGTCTACAAGAGAGCCCAAGTGTATTCATCTGTGGATCAAGATTCTACGGGCACTGTGTTCTGTACCTGAATTCTCCCTAGAAATCGTTGACCAGACGGGATACAGCCGACGGCTCTCCTACCCCCCCTACTGGCTTACAACCGGCAGGACCCTTTACAGTATATCCCGCTATAATCATTAAGTGCCATCGTTATAATTCCCTAAGAGCCAGGTTGTATACTTGCTTCCTGCGTAACCAGAGATTGGACATTCAGTGTTGATTTGCCTACGAATACTCATTTGCCTTACAAGTGCATTCAAATCATAAATGTAATAAGTAACTATTATATGTACCCTTTGCTATATATTAAATATTTGACTATTACCTTTGTGTGGACCTGATTTCATATGTGGGAAAGTGTTCATCATACTTAGATATCGTGTACTGTATGGCCAGTAGTTAAAGTACATAAAGTGGTAGTGGTTTAATGATACCATACTTATCAATACAGTCAGGGAATTGTACCCCTCAGTTACAATTGGTCCTTCGAGCCGGATGGTAATTAGTGTAATATTAATATAGTGGTATTAATATTGAAATGGCCTATGATGAACACTCCACGAAACGGTCCTCCTAAAGTAGAACGCCCGCAGCGTAGACGACAGCCACCTCAGTACTTAGAGGATTACGCTGCCAGTATACTACCTAGTCTTCTAAACGCGGTAAAAGTAGAAAGTAAAATTATGTCCGACCCTATCAACCAGGATACCCCGACCACAGAGGCCCTAGTGGGTTCTAATGTAACTGACCAAGCTCACGGTGGGGACCAGGAGGGAACTGACACGACTTTACCCCCCGCCAATACCGAAGAAGTAGTCCCCCCAGAGCTCCGGGAGGAAGACAACCCTCCAGAGATGGAACTCTGCACGGAACAAGATGAGGAGAGCGCCGAGGAGATAGAGCTCCAGGACTCCCCGCAGGGGAACGCATCCTCAACGGGTACAGCCAGGAGCGGCTCACCTCTACAAGCGTCTTCCCCCAGCGAAGCGGAGAGGATGCTGTCACAGGCGTTCTTCGCCAGCCTGACAGCCTCTACCGAACGCGATCGACTTCAGGGTGAACGCGATCGAATTCAGGGTGAACGCGATCGACTCCAAGCACAGACGCTTAGCGAGCGCGAACAACTCCAAGCGCAGCAACGGAGCGAAGAAGAGCACATACGTCTGGAGCTGAGACCCCTTCAGACGGAAGAGAATATGGCAAGAGACCGGGCCCAGGGGCGGAGCTATAGGCGCGGCTGGGGAGGCAGCTGCCTTAGGGCCCGCCCACCGTCTGGCGGGAGGGGGGGCCCGGGCCCCGGGCCCCCCCTCCGGCCCCGGGCCCAGGCCCGGGACTGAATGGAGTTGCCGTTCGCGTGTGGGACTGGATCGAACACAACTGGTGGTAACGGCAACTGGGACTGGTGCGTTTGTTTTGATTCTAGGCTCCTCCCGTTTTGCCAGTACTGTGGTACGAGTACGACTGATAGCGTGTGGTTTAGGAACAGGGCGTTTTGCACAAATCCAGCGCTCCCTTTCCTTGGCTGTGACGTAGCCACGTAAATCTCACAAGCAGCGCGGAGGTGATATTTTTCTCTGATGTCGCGTTCACGTTACGTGGGAAGAATCGGAAGAATCAGCTTCCGACTGGGAAAAACCATTCACGTCAGCCTCCTAGTTGTAATTCCTACTAGGACATATGGGATTTTTTATAGACCCCGATATCTCCCACTTCGCGTCACGAATTGCGGAAGTATGGATGTGGGCGTTTTGATCGAGTCAATGCGTGAAGGCTTCCTAGTTGTAGCAACGAGATGTCCTCTGGTTCTTCCGCTTCTTCCCACGTAACGTGAACGCGACATCAGAGAAAAATATCGCAAGCTATGTTCAACATAATAAGTCACCTGAAACATGAATGAATGAATGAATGAAAACTTTATTAACAGATTGCAGAATGGGTACAGTACAGTACAGCTCAATACATACAATTGTTAAGGGGATGCAGACCAGAGAAAGACTTTCGTCTTGTTTACATCAGGGTCCCCCACATCACCACCGCTACCATGGTGTATTAAAATCCGAAGACGCCGAGCAGCTAAAGGGGACATTTACCGAGGACCAGCACAAAGTGTGGATATATTATGATTTAACAAGTCTTATCTGTCCAGGACGATGACAACATTATTGCAGGTAAGCTAACTAGTACTACTAACGTTATCACGCTAGCTTGGATGCTAACTAACGTAATGTGAATGAATGAATGAATGAATGAATGAAAACTTTATTTAACAGATTGCAGAATGGGTACAATACAGTACGGCTCGTTAAGGGGATGCAGACCAGAGAAAGACGTTTGTCTTGTTTACATCAGGGTCCCCCATTTTCAATTCATAGTGATCATAGAAAACATATACGTTACCACCTAGCCACAATCTATGGTATTTCTAGGTTACCACATGGGTGGCGCACGTGAACACTTTGTGAATTATGTGAGGGTGTATCATGATGATGGTAATTTGGCACTTAACGAACGTTACCTATCTCTTTGCCGTTTTGCATAGTGCACTGCATAGTACCAGAGATGACAAAAGTTATGTGGTAACATAGGTCGCATCACTGCCAGTAGTCGGCATATTACCCAATTCTGACTCTGGTATTAGTCAACTAACGTACTGTTAGCCAGCTACTGTAATAACGAAACTGAAATATCTAATGATGATAGTCAATCATAAAGACAGAAAACACTCTCATCACAGACAAGCTGGATCTGGCCAAATACCTAAACATGTCATGGTGAATGAATGAAAACTTTATTTAACAGATTGCAGAATGGGTACAATACAGTACAGCTCAATACATACAATTGTTAAGGGGATGCAGACCAGAGAAACACTTTCGTCTTGTTTACATCAGGGTCCCCCATTTTCAATTCATTATAACATAATGACATACAGATAGACAGTAGTGCTACATCTATACATGACATACCAGATTTGCAAATACAGTACTGTTTGTGATACGAAAAGAGTCCAGAAAAGAGAGTATATACATTTGACGTATTATTATTGTATTGTGATATGTTTTGTTTCATGTTGGATTTTTTTTTTTTTTTTTTTTAATAATACAATAAATATCGGGGGGGGGGGGCCCGAGCTGTCAATCTCGCCTCTGGGCCCGTGGGGCATTCCAACCGCCACTGACCGGGCCGATACCCAGCGTGCCGCTGCCGGTGCCCAAAGAGAAGCAGATCTCACCAAGCGCGACGCCGAGCGCGACAGACTACAAGCCGAGCGCGACAGACTACAAGCGCAGCTAATGGAGCAGCTGATCACCAGGGCAACACCCCCTCCCTCCACAAGGGGTTCCAGGGCCTCGTCAAGACACGTGTCAAGGGCACCCTCTCCTGACCGAGCAGGCGACCTTGAACTCGACCACCAGAGAGAGTCTACACCCCCCTCCGAACTCCTTCCCCGACCGGTCCAAGTGAGACCCAGCTACAAGGAAGGAACGGCGGACACCGCGGAGAGGCTAAATAAACGACTACAGGATCTAGATGACCTGGCAGAAGAAGAAGAGGGAGAAGAGGAGAGTCAAGCCCGACAGCAGCACATTACTCCACAGGACCAGGAGGTCCAGTACAGCCCAGGCTATACCCCCGCGGCTCTGCGCTACAGACCCCCGACTCGATTCACGGGTGAGCATGACGCACGACCAGTCCCGAGGAATAGCACCTGGACCAGCGGGCCATGGTACCCTGCCAGTACCAGCCCACCGAGAGGCGTAAGAAGAGACTCGCCCAGGAGGCCTCTCTTTCAACGCTCACCGATGTGCCAGCCATCCATGGCATCATACATTGGCACACCGACGTTTCCAGACTTCACCCATGAGAATCGAGCACAGTACACGGAGCTCCGGATGTGCTTAGAGACAATGACGGTGGATGTCGCTGATGAACGCCACAAGTATGCAATATTATTGAAGCACCTGAAAGTGCCCCGAGCGCACAACATAGCGCTGGCCTATGCCACCTCTACGACCCCATACACCGCGGCTCTAGCAGCGCTGGACCAGAGATATGGACGTATATGGGATTACGTAATACAGGAGATAAGGCATATTGACCGCCTACCCCCAGCAACAGACAATCGCTCACTAGACGACCTGTCTATAAAAGTACAATCCCTGGTAGGGATGCTGGGGGCGCAACGAGAAAAGGGTATGCACGAACTATACGCAAACTCGAACGTCGAGAGGATTTTAGAGAAGCTGCCGCCCGCCCGACAGGAGCGCTTCAGGCGGCAAAGAGACCACCGTGATCCCAACGGTCCCGAGCCATCCCTCCTAGACTTAGCCGACTTCCTGGCGAGAGAAGTCAGCAGCCTACGGCTGGATACGTTCGTGCGGAGCACACCAAGCTCCAGAGAGGGACCTAGGAGAGTAAACGATGGCCGAAGATCGGTGACTGTCATGCACCAATCAGAATCAGTACCGAGCAGCAAGAACCACAGTACCCCCTCGATGAAAGAGAAGTGGAAGATGGTGTGCCCGTACTGCGAGAAGGAACACTGGTTGTCACAATGTGACCAGTTCAAGAAGATGACCGCTGAAGAAGTGAGTCACTGGATAAAGTCCAACAGGCGCTGTTACCGATGTGCGCGCAGTCACATGGCAGCCGAGTGCCGCCTAAAGAAGAGGTGTAGTCGGTGTGACGGAGCCCATCTAGATGTCCTACACGACAGTAACAAAAGAAAGCCTGCACCATCCAGCAACACAAAAGCAAGTGTTATGTACATTGACCCCGCTAGCAGCAGCGGCGCCCAGGTGCTCTTAAAGGTGGTCCGTGTAACACTGAGTTACCAAGATAAGATCATGGACACTTACGCCGTCCTTGATGACGGGTCAGAGAAGACCCTTCTCCTCGCGTCCGCTGCGGCCCAGCTGGGGCTACGGGGGAGCGAGAACCAGATGACTATTCGGACAATAAGACGAGATCTAAAGACAATAAAGGGCGAGAATGTCTCCTTCACTATCGCAGCAAGCGGGCGGCCCGAGAGACGGTACAGGATTACTAATGCTTTCACCAGCCAAGAAATAGGACTATCGCAGTACACCTACCCCATCGCCAAGCTGATGGAGAAATATGTGCACCTGCGTCAACTCCCCATCCCGCTCATAGACGGTGCCACCCCGACCCTGCTGATAGGCTCCGACCATGCAGACCTCATAGTCCCGATAGACCGGGTCCATACAGGACCCAGAGGTTGTCCTGCAGCAGTCGAGACCCGCCTAGGATGGACATTACAAGGCCCCCTCGCCAAGTCTCTTAACCGAACAGCAGCCACTAGCTGCCTCCACTCCAGAGCGACAGAAGGAGACACCACACTCCTGCAGCATGTCGAGAGGCTATGGACACTAGAGACAATGCCCTTTAAGAACGAAAAGAAAGACATTCGTTCTAAGGAAGATATCTACGCTATAGCCCTCCTCGAGCACGGGACAAAGAGAGTCAACGTCAACGGAGTGATGAGATACGCAACTCCACTCCTGAGGCGAGAGGGAATGCCCACCTTTCGCGCTACAAAAGAGGCGACAGAGCGGTATCTATTGAACACAGAGCGGCGCCTAGCCAAAGACCCCGCCCAAGAAGCTGTGTACCGCGCTGAGATTAACAAATTAATCACAGCGGGACACATAAAGAAAACTGACTGGCGACATCGTGCGCTGCTCCGCGCCTCCCTGATCAAAGACGGCTTTGATCTCCGGCAGCGGGCCAGCAGCGACCCCCCAGTATTGCGAGAACACGTTGCAGAGGACCCAGCAGCAGATGAAGAGGTCCAACAAAGTGTGACAAATAGTTTCTACGTGGACAACTGTTTACAAAGCGTCTCGACGCCAGAAGAAGCCGAGGCTCTCCTACTCAAGCTCCGCGCCTCCCTGATCAAAGGCGGCTTTGATCTCAGGCAGTGGGCCAGCAGCGACCCGCAAGTACTGCGCCGCCTCTCCCCCGAGGACAAGGCCGCGAGCAGCGACACCTGGATGGCGACCATCCCAGGAGAAGCCCAAGAAATGACACTAGGACTAGTCTGGCGCTTCAAAACAGACTCGCTCCATTATAGACACAAACCCCTGATCAAGGAGCAGGGAAGGTCGACGGCAATACCGACCACCAGACGGAGTGTATACAGAACACTCGCCAGACAATATGACCCGTTGGGATGTATTCTACCTTACACCACCAGGGCAAAGATGATTGTAAGAGCGCTATGGGACAAAGACCAGGGCTGGGACGATCCCATACCCGAACACCTTGCATCCACATGGAGAGAGTGGGAGACGGAACTCCGCTCACTCCCAGGTGTTAATATACGCCGCAGCTACTTCCCACCCACAGTGAGGCCAGAGACATGCAAGATCGACCTGCACGTATTCAGCGACGCCTCCGAAGTAGCCTACGGTTCGGTGGCTTACTTGCGTGCCCGAGAGGAGGGAGGAGAAATACATACTGCTTTCATCCTGGCTCGCTCAAGAATAGCCCCACGCAAGCAACAATCTATCCCGCGCCTAGAGCTCTGCGCAGCCCTAGCAGGAGCGCAGCTCGCCACGTTAATCCAACGTGAACTCACCATCCCGGTGCAAAGAACAATCTTGTGGTCAGACTCCACGACCGTACTCACATGGATCCGGTCTGATTCGTGCAGATACAAGGTCTTCGTGGGAGTCAGAGTCACCGAGATTCAAGAATTAACAGAAGTAACCAGCTGGAGGTATGTGGACACCAAACACAACCCAGCTGACGTCATCACCCGGGGGATTGTCCCTGGATGACCTCACCCGTCACAACCTCTACAGTGACGGGCCAGAGTTCCTCAAGCTCCCCGAAGAAGAGTGGCCTACACCCACCCCACGGGAGGCAAGTAAAGAGGAGGCAGAGAACAAGAAACCTATGTTCTGTGGGTTGACACACACACTCGTCCCCACAGGCCCGGTTCTAGACGATTGCCTCACCCTAGAGAGTGCGCAGCTAAAGACATTTCTGTGGCATCACCCAGAGGTTCAGCCCACAACTGACATTTCAGCAGCTGACTACGAAGAAGCAGAACTCCTTCTACTACAACGAGCCCAGAGAGACTCGTTCCCCGATGAGCTAGCCTGTCTACAGGGAGCAAAGCCCGTCCCATCAGCTCCACCTAGCCCCCGAGAGCGACGCCCATAATCTCATCAGAGTGGGTGGTCGTCTGCGGAGAGCCCCAGACCTACCGGATGACGTTAAGTACCCGATAGTCTTGAACAGCCGACACAAGGTCACAGAGCTGATCATAAAGAAATACGACGAGGATGTGCACCACGCAGGGGCAGAGAGAGTCTTCGCGGAGATCAGACGTCGTTATTGGATACTGCAAGGGAGAGAAGCAGTGCGGCGCTTCCAGCGAACCTGTCTAGACTGCCGTAAGTGGCGCGCGCAGCCCAGTATACCCCGGATGGCTGACCTACCTCCCTGTCGCCTCCGACTCGGCGACAAGCCCTTTCACTCCACCGGTATGGACTGTTTTGGCCCGCTGTATATAAAGAGAGGAAGAGGAACCGAGAAGCGGTGGGGTATTGTATTCAAATGCATGACCACCAGAGCGATACATATCGAACTCCTCCCAACCATGAGCACAGACTCATTCCTTATGGCCTTCCGAAGATTCACATCACGGAAAGGAAAACCGTCTACATTGTTGTCTGATCACGGGACAAACTTCAGAGGCGGAGAAAGAGAGCTGAGAGAGAGCTTCCAAGCTATGGGCCCAGAACTTAAGACCCACCTCGCTCCACCCCAGATTGACTTCCAGTTTAATCCCCCGAACGCACCTCACTTCGGTGGAACCTGGGAACGAGAAGTACGTTCCATAAAGACAGCCCTGTACGCCGTGCTTGGGGCCCAGACTGTGGCGGAAGAAGTCCTAATGACAGTCCTCACGGAGATCGAGGGAGTATTGAACTCAAAGCCCCTCGGTTACGTCTCAAGTGATGTAGCAGATGTCGACCCAGTCACCCCCAACACCCTCTTGATGGGGCGGCTGGACCCCGCGCTACCACAGACAATGTACAGGCCTGAAGAAGCGAACGGCCGAAGAATGTGGAGGTACAGTCAAGTACTGGCTGACAAGTTTTGGAACAGCTTCCTACTCCACTACCTACCGTCTCTACAGACCCGCCAGAAGTGGGTAAAAGAGAGAGACAATTTGACAGAAGGAACAGTCATCATGATTATCGACCAGTCACTACCCCGAGCTATGTGGCCGGCTGGCCGCGTAAGCAAAGTGATCACCGGTGCCGATGGAAAGGTCCGAGCAGCTGAAGTGCTCGTCCAAGGGCGGACCTACACCCGACCCGTGGCGAGGCTAATAGAACTGCCAAGGCTCCCTGATACTATTGATGACGACCATGACCCCATGACTTTGTGAGTTGACTGACCCTTACAGCGGACATTGAGTAGTGGACAGTGTGGTTAATCTGTCTCTGTTTAGCTAATTAGGTGGGACTAATTAGGGGGCGGCTGTTGTGAAGGATCAGATTAAACCGAATATATATATTTATTTATGGATATATATTTAATAGTATTTGTATATCGTTTGATATCCCTTGTATATTCCTTGTACATATACACGGAATATCCCTTTATTCTACTACAGCCCATAATAGTTCATTCTCTTATTGGACAAAAGGACCAGGCGCCAGGGACCAGCCCCTGGCGTTCAAGTTCAAAGGTACCGACGAGACATGCCCTTACTAGCCCCTGCTCCGCGCAGGAATACGGCTACCGAAAGCAGAGTGGCCCTATTTGTCCACTGTGCATATAAATATGGCGCAAGAAATGTAGAATTCCTCTTAGTCCTTTACCCTTCTACCCAACTAAGTAACAAGACGTGAAGCCTCACCCCACGATACCGCGTGCGGTGTAGTATGGCCGGTTTGGCCTTAGAATAGCAGTGAGACCTTGTGCGAATTAATAGCTGAATTGCCAGAGTTTGGCACCGTATTTCTATTAAGTAATAATAGTCTATTATGTATGGTGCATCGTACGGTTAGAGTTCTAAAGTGAGCAGCACCCCCATCGCTTCCTCGTGTTATCTAGAGTCTTAACCAGGTTGGGCAGACCACACGTGGTGCTTTCATCCGAGGAGTTCTAGGCGAGGACCGAGTGGACCTGCACATTGGATTACCTACCCCGACGACTGCTGAGCCCTATACGGCATGGAATATCTATTTGCTTTGGTGCTTTGATTTGTGGAGCGGATAATCGCCAACACCGGTGAGTGTTGGATTTACCCCGAGAGGAGCCAAGGTGAGACGGCTCTCAGACCAGACTGAGGTCGCCTCGCTTCTTCTTCGTTGTGGACCTACAGCTACAGCTACAGCTATCGTCTACAAGAGAGCCCAAGTGTATTCATCTGTGGATCAAGATTCTACGGGCACTGTGTTCTGTACCTGAATTCTCCCTAGAAATCGTTGACCAGACGGGATACAGCCGACGGCTCTCCTACCCCCCCTACTGGCTTACAACCGGCAGGACCCTTTACAGTATATCCCGCTATAATCATTAAGTGCCATCGTTATAATTCCCTAAGAGCCAGGTTGTATACTTGCTTCCTGCGTAACCAGAGATTGGACATTCAGTGTTGATTTGCCTACGAATACTCATTTGCCTTACAAGTGCATTCAAATCATAAATGTAATAAGTAACTATTATATGTACCCTTTGCTATATATAAAATATTTGACTATTACCTTTGTGTGGACCTGATTTCATATGTGGGAAAGTGTTCATCATACTTAGATATCGTGTACTGTATGGCCAGTAGTTAAAGTACATAAAGTGGTAGTGGTTTAATGATACCATACTTATCAATACAGTCAGGGAATTGTACCCCTCAGTTACAGCTGTGCTTGGAGGGAATTACAGATAGCATGCAGGGATTATTTAGTTTGACTATGTCAAGATAGTCCCATTTCTTCTTATGCAAATGAGAGGCAAGAGTGCGACAGATCTCTGGTTGATAATAATAATAATACATCTATCTTATATAGCGCTTTTCCACGTGCTCAAAGACGCTTTACATGGGTAGGAGAGACAAAACTATGGCAAAACAAAAACGGAACAAAAATAATACATGACAAAATAAAATAAAACCGACAGAATTAGAGGTCAAATGCAAGATTGAAAAGGTGAGTTTTGAGGGCTGATTTAAAAGATGGCAGGGTGTTTGCATCACGGATATGGCTGGGGAGGGCATTCCAGAGGGAGGGGGCAGCAGCAGCAGCAAAGGCCCTGTCGCCCCAGGTCCGGAGCTTGGTCGTGGGAGGTGTTAGGAGGTTGGCATCTGCAGACCTAAGGCGACGGGTGGGCGTGTGACGGTGGAGGAGGTCGGACAGGTAGGGAGGTTAGGTTATCCTCTCTGACAGTGTAAGTCTGTGTCTAATAGGGAAAGGCTCAGTAGACAAAGAAAGACAAAGACTTGACTTCTAAAGAGATTCTAAGGGATGACGGGTCTGTAAAACACAACAGTTTCATTATCAAGGCTTAGCAAAGATATAAAACCCATTATAACCTCTTAATATACCCACACAAGATCTTATTTAATGATGTTGGAAAAATCTAATTTTAAAAGAGAATAATTTTATGACGTCTGTGGGAATGAGCTTGATGATGTGATTGGATGGGACAGTAGAGGCTGAGGTGCAACAGCCCCGTCTAGTGGATTAAAGGAAATCTGTGACTGCCTCGATCCACATACAAACACATATTACATTGTAAATGGACTGCATTTATATAGCACTTTTATCCAAAGCACTTTACAACTTAGTCCTCACATTCACCCACACATTCACAGCAAAGGCAACCATGTAAGGTGCTAACCTGCTCATTAGGAGCAGTTAGGGGTTAAGTGTCTTGCTCAAGGACAATTCGACACGCTGCCGGGAGGAGCCAGAATCAAACCATGAACCTTTGGATGAACCCCCCATATTCTTCTATATTAGCACTGGTATTGTCCTGTTGATTTAAAGTGAAAAAAGTAGTAGAACACGCTCACCTCACTAGACTTGACACTGGGTGCTGTAACCTCTGATACTATACATAATTTTATTTTAAAGGCATTGGCATTCTCTCATTACTTCTGGTGACTGCCAGTCAGTATTACTATATATATATATATATATATATATATATATATATATATATATATATATATATATATATATATATATATATATATATGGATAAATGTAAGGAAATAAGTCTAAAGGTATCTGTATCAATATACAGTTGTATGCTTTTATTTGTTGCCATTCTGTTTACATAATGTATAGGAACACCAACTCCAGTCCTAATGCCAGGACCTTCTTGCTGGGTGAGACAGTGCTAATAACCACTGCCCCACCATGATGTATATGACTCAGGTGTTGTGTCATCATTATTGAATTGAAAATGGGGGACCCTGATGTAAACAAGACGAAAGTCTTTCTCTGGTCTGCATCCACTTAACAATTGTGTGTATTGAGCTGTACTGTACTGTACCCATTTTGCAATCTGTTAATAAAAATGTTCAATCAATCAATCAATCAATCAATCAATCAATCAATCAATCAAAGGATGCCAATATAAGGATTTTCACCAGTCCATCAGTTGTTTGTATGGTGCTTAACACTTACTACCACTACTACTACTACTACTACTACTACTACTACTACTACTACTACTACTACTACTACTACTACTACTACTACTACTACTACTACTACTACTACTACTACTACTACTACTACTACTACTACTACTACTACTACTACTACTACTACTACTACTACTACTACTACTACCACTACTACCACTACTACTACTAGTAGTCTACTACTAGTACTACTACTAGCGGCAGGGTGACAGTTTTTCAGGAGGTAGAGCAGTCGTCTGGTAATCCGGAGGTTCAGGGTTCGATTCCCACTCCTGCCGGGCAGTGAGTTAATTTTCTCAAATAAATCCCTCCTCAAATCGGTGTACAAAGGGCAATAAAAAACGAAATGATATTCATCTTCCACCACTCCCAGATCACATAGAACACACAACCGCTCCTCCTCAGGTTTACCCTGGAATCTACCCACTTCCACAGCCAGTGGCAGGGTGCCAGACCTCAACTGGGCACACAGAGACCTCCGTCTTCTCTTTAAGTTTAACATTACATAAGTAAAGTACAGTACATACTACTACTACTACTAATACTACTTAAATATTTTTGTGAAAGACTGTAGTCTCTTTTGGGGCTGCATATGGGGCTGCATCTATTCTCAATCAATTATTTTCATAACGAGTAATCCATAATGAGTAATCATAACAAAGATTCCAGGCAGACAAAATAAATATTAGTACATTTATTATGTCTTTGTTTTACAAAGCCAGGTTACATAGGACAAATGACACACATTATTTTACTCCTTATTACAGTAATAGCAGCAGTTCTATTGATGTTCCCATTTCATTCTAGCTTCTAGTTCCCTGTAGATCAAAAATATATTATTGGCACAGCAGTAGAGGGGGTCCACACTCATTCTAAGTAGAGGTATCTGCAGACAACAATAGATATACAGACAGACAGACAGACAGACAGACAGACAGACAGACAGACAGACAGACAGACAGACAGACAGACAGACAGACAGACAGACAGACAGACAGACAGACAGACAGACAGACAGACAGACAGACAGACAGACAGACAGACAGACAGACAGACAGACAGAGTTGAGGTTGTAGTTGGTTTTGAAGTTCTAGTGGTGGGTTTGAAAAAAAAAGTTCTAGTGGGTTTGAAAAGAAAAACCAAGGAACTCATCTTTGACTTCACCCCTCTCTGCATCAACGGCGAGGATGTGGAGAGAGTCAGCTCATTCAAGTTCCTCGGAACCCTCATATCTGCTGACCTCTCCTGGACCGCAAATACAACCGCAGTCATCAAGAAGGACCAGCAGAGACTTCACTTCCTGAGGGTGTTGAGGAAGAACAGACTGGAGGAGCAGCTGATGGTGACCCTCTATCGCTCTGCTGTTGAGAGCCTGCTGACCTACTGCATAACAGTGTGGTACGGTACGCCAGCTGCACTGAAGCAGACAAGAAAGGCGATCAGAGGGTCATAAACTCGGCACAGAGAATCATCGGCTGCCCCCTCCCCTCCCTGAAGGACTTGCACAACTCCCGCTGCCTCAACAGAGCAAAAAACATTACGAAGGTCAGCTCACACCCTGGCTTCCACCTGTTCAACCTGTTGCCATCAGGCAGGCGTTACAGGTGCATCAGAGCCAGAACAAACCGGCTCAGAGACAGTTTCTTCCCGAGAGCCATCACCACCTTGAACTCCAATATGCACCAATAACTCACCCCTTCACCCTCCCACACTGTGCAACATTGCAACATCCTACCCCCAAGTGCAATATACACAGTGCAATACCCACCCACTACAGACTGACACTGTGAGTGTTATTTTGTATATTGTTGTTATTTTGTATATTGTATTGTAACATTGTTTATTGTATATAGAGTATTATGTTTCTGTATAGTATTTTATGGTTCTGAAATATAATGATAATAAAGTACAATCTAATCTAATCTAATTTGCCCAGAGAGATTTGCCACACAGAAAACGGCTGTGAGGAACAGGCAGCGTGGCAATTACAGCTGGTAGCCAATTCCCCACACCAGGAACTCACCAAGCCTCACCAGCATCCACATAAAGAGAGGCTTCCCACAGCCAGAGGACAGGTTAGTCTAGAGCTCACCTCACATAAAGAGAGGCTTCTCACAGCCAGAAGACAGGTTAGTCTAGAGCTCACCTCACATAAATAGAGGCTTCTCACAGCCAGAGGACAGGTTAGTCTAGAGCAGGCAATGTGAGCGGCGCGGCGCGTGAGCGGCGCGGGGAGTGGAGCGGGCGGTTTTGACGTGAGCGACGGAGTGGGTTTTAAAATGGGTCGGCGCGACGTCCGGAGCGAGAGTTCTCCTCCGCTCCAATCCACTCCGGGCCGCTCACAGTGGTTTAACACTGATGTAATATACATGTAGTACAATGCCAAAGCAACAGATGGCGATGTACAAATCAAATCAAATCAAATTTATTTATAGGGCCCGACAACACACGTTAATGTCCCAATGGGCCGTACAGATCTTCTTTAAACAAGTCAAGAAGAAAACATAACAATAAGTCAAGAACAGAACAAGAACACCATAAGGTCCAAACATTTTTAGATGAATACAAATAAATGAAAGAATGCAAGCACTCCCAGACATACCCCACGCGAAGGTAAGGAAAAACTCACTAAAACCTAACAATAGGGAAAAAAGCTCCACAGGCAGTGTGGAGGAGAGAAACCTTAGAAGGGCCATTCAAGGGGGATCTCCCTTCTTAGATGTTGGTGATAGTAGTGTTGCAGACGGACAGTTGGTAAGCGTGCACTCATGTGTGTAGTGAAACACAGATGAGTGCATGCAATAGCAACTGTACATTTTGAAAAATTAAAGATAGAGCTAATAGCGATAGCAACTGAACATTTTGAAAGATTAAAGATAGAGCTGAAAGCGAATCTATTTGAGGCACAGGGGCGGCGCAAAGAGGGTCACGTCCTCCCCGTCTTAGTCAAGGGACATTTAACACTCCGGTCGTTGCTCAGGGACAGCCGGAGACAGGGAGATAGGGGCGGCGCAGAGAGGGTCGCGAACTCCCCGACATCATCGCGGGACATCCGGCACTCCGGTCACCACTACGAGACCTCCGGAGACAGGGGGGCACGCAGAGGGGGTCGCAACCTCCCGGCCTTTGTCACGGGATGTCCAACACTCCGGTCAACACTCCAGGACAGCAAGTCATAGGGAGACAGGGAAACGGGACAGGCGTTAGACAGCTCAAGAGATTGTAGTAGGCGGACATAGCAATAGATACAAGTGGTAGGCATATATGTGAATGGAGTAGATATATGAAGTAGGCGTATTATGTGAATAGAATAGAAGTACTTAACCCAGCAATGAAACCGCGTTGACTGTTAATCTGTTAACAGTCTGTTAATACTGTTAATCAGTTGACAGGACCACGGACAGACGGCGGTGAATAACTGATCCAAGGCCTCGGAGGTGCATGTAGAGCAGTCACTACAATCTTGGCCAAGACCCCGAGGCATCCATCACCTTAGTCAGCGCCAGGAGACGGGCACTCAGAGAGAAGGGGGAGGGGGGGGGGGGGGAAGAGGGGGGGGGGAAGAGTTAGAGAGTTCCCATGTTTGTGGTGCTGCAAAGGAGCAGACATGTAGTACCCTGTAGTGCCATGTAGTACCCCGTAGTGCCATGTAGTACCCTATAGTACGCTGTAGTGCCATGTAGTACCCTGTAGTACCCTGTAGTACCCTGTAGTGTCATGTAGTACCCTGTAGTGCCCTGTGGTACCCTGTAGTGCCATGTAGTGCCACGTAGAGCCACGTAGAGCCATGTAGTACCCTGTAGTGCCATGTAGTACCATGTAGTACCATGTAGTACCCTGTACCCTAACTAAACTACCCTGTAGTAAACTACCCAGTGGTACCATGTAGTACCCTGTACCATAACTAAACTACACAGATTAATCTAAAGGTCAGTCCCCGACCAGGTGAGATCAGGGTAGGTTGAAGGAGAGAGAGAAAAGATGAGTCTTAAGCAGGGATTTAAAAGCTTCGACAGAGCAGGCGCCCCTGATGACGGCAGGTAATTTGTTCCACAGGTAGGGAGCGCGGTAGACAAAGGCTCTGTGGCCGGCGGATTTCTTTTTAACCCTAGGGGTCGATAGAAGCCCCGCATTTTGTGAGCGCAGAGCACGAGCGGGCGAGTATCGGGAGATGAGATCGGATAGATAGAGCGGTGCAAGCCCATTTAAAATTTTGTAGGTGAGGAGTAGCACTTTAAAGTCAGAACGGGTACAAACATGAAGGCCATTTTCAACCAATGAGAAGGGTGAACCGTCACTCACATCCTGTTAGAAAAAGTATATGACGCCATTGTTGTTGTCGTTAGCTTAATGGCAGCGACCATAGCATTGTGGCTAGGCTAGCTATCATCGCTTAGTAGAGCTATAAACAACGTTATTTAACATTGCAGAATGGGTACAATTAGAATACGGCTCAATACAAACAATTGTTAAGGGGCCCAGGGGGTGAATGAATGAATGAATGAATGAAAACTTTATTTAACAGATTGCAGAATGGGTACAATACAGTACGGCTCAATACATACAATTGTTAAGGGGATGCAGACCTGAGAAAGACGTTTGTCTTGTTTCCATCAGGGTCCCCCATTTTCAATTCATATAGTGTAGACTGTTGTAGTTTGGTCAAATCAAGCAAATTTACATCATGCTCCAAAAAAGAAAGAAAAAAATCTGCCGAGCGATGTGGAGCGGGGACCGGGGAGCGCTCGATTCAAGGTGAGCGGTGAGCGAGCGGAGAGCAACTTGGGGGCGGGGTCAACATGAACGATTAGCGGAACAAGCCGTCTAGAGCGAAGAGCGGATTTCTCGCCCGCGCCGATCCGCTCACGGGCCCTGGTCTAGAGCTCACCTCACATAAAGAGAGGCTTCTCATAGCCAGAGGACAGGTTAGTCTAGAGCTCACCTCACATAAAGAGAGGCTTCTCACAGCCAGAGGACAGGTTAGTCTGGAGCTCACCTCACATAAAGAGAGGCTTCTCACAGCCAGAAGACAGGTTTGTCTAGAACTCACCTCACACCAGAGCTCACACATTTGTCCTTTGTTCCCAGACAGAGAAGACTGACCGGTCTCCACACCAACCTTGATGACCACTGGAAGACACTTTTCTCTGCCCTGCTGCCTAGACCAACTGCCCCTCTTCTCTGCCCTGCTGCCTGGACCAACTGCCCCTTTTCTCTGCCCTGCTGCCTGGACCAACTGCCCCTCTTCTCTGCCCTGCTGCCTGGACCAACTGCCCCTCTTCTCTGCCCTGCTGCCTGGACCAACTGCCCCTCTTCTCTGCCCTGCTGCCTGGACCAACTGCCCCTCTTCTCTGCCCTGCTGCCTGGACCGGCTGCCCCCCCCCCCCCCCTCAACACGGACTTCCTTGGGATTCACTGCGGCCCAGGCAACCACCCCCCCAACCCCAACCCCACCCCCTCACCACTCTTTTCTCTAACTTTGCTTTTCATTAAAGCACCCCTCTGGGGGACGTATTTGTACTTTACTGCTGTGTCTGTGTTGTGTTTCCCAGACGGCGTTGCCCACGCAACAATTGCCTTGTAATGGAATGCAACTGTACTGTGTTTTTTATACTGCTCCAAGTCGTGTGTCACTGACCACACATATACAGCCCAGACTACAGATGTAAATGAGCTTATAGCTATATCTGTTGCAATATATTTATGGTGCATTGTCCCTGTCAAATAAACAAACAAATGAATGAATTAATAAATAAATATACCCCACAGGAAAATCCTGGCTTTAAGACAGCTTTACATACTACAGGTATGCAGTAAGGTAAGGTAAGTACAGGTAAGGCTTTCTCTGCAGAAAGACTGAAAAGCCTGAAATGATGCAATCCCCTGAATCCCACCTTACAATAATAATAATAATAATAATAATAATAATAATAATGTTGACAGAGTTAGCTATGGGGCGACAATAACTTATCATGACGACAAGGTCCTCTCACTTCAGCCTTTAATCGGCATAGTTTATTATCACATCGGTACACAGTACATGAGACCTTCTCTCTGTGAGAGGTAGGTGGGAAAAGACAGAGAGGGAGGGAACAATCCCTTAAATACCCTCTTACCTGGCGCCAGCGTCAATAGCTCCGCCTATAGCGCCCTCTTGTGGAAACAGTTAGACAGTTACATGCAATCGTATACATCACATAACTTTAACAAATAATAATCATAAATCAAATTTCTATAGCGCCTTTCAGCCTTACACACACCTACCAGGGCCCCTACCTGTTGGCCCAAGGTTGAACTAAACATAATGGTCATCAATTCTATTGAAAAGGCTTTATTTAGTTTAGATAAAGGTTCAGTCAGGTGGATCACAAAGTGTTGTTTTACAGACAACAGTGTCATATTTACAAGTTATCCAATCTGTAGAAGGAACAAATAAAATCACATGTTTTCTGCCAGAGTGATTGAGGACACCCATCCATTTAAAACCTCTCAGCTTTTACCACGCATCATCCACGTTTATTGACGGTAAGGCAACATTTCCTTCTGACTCTATGTGCCGTATGGTGTACAGTATTCATATAAATGTGTTTAATAAGGTCTAAATTTGATCTATGACGTGATGATGATGCTAGATATCGAGGAGAAGAGTTGGTTTGAATGTGGTTTGATTTGGTCTTCTAGAGGCTCCCCCTCCCAGGGTCTGTGGAGCTGAAGGATGTTTCACACAGTGAAGACGTTGGCTGTGGCTGCACTGCTTATGCTGTTGCTGATCTCTCCTACACCAGGAGAAGGATCAGGTAAAGATATGGCAGACACACAAGGCTGTTGCTGGTCTCTCCTACACCAGGAGAAGGATCAGGTAAAGATATGGCAGACACAAAGCTGTTGCTGGTCTCTCCTCCATCAGGAGAAGGATCAGGTAAAGATAGGGATGACACAAGGCTGTTTTGCGATCCTCTATGAAATCGACAAAGAGGTGACAGACAATTCCCTTTAACGGTGACGTTCAGTTACTTTGGACTTATATATAATTTAACTTACCGATAATATTGATTACCACCGATAATATTGTTAGGACGTCCCACCCACCCACCACCTCCTAATGTACAGTCCCCTCCCCATCATATGTATATACTCTGTCAGGATCTATGGGTAACAGTACTGTATAATTGAATACCGTTTATGTCACAAATGTAACAGTACTAAATACCTATATGTCCCTATGCCATAAATGTCATGTATGTTGTGTATGTCATAAATGTCTATATGAATTGAAAATAGGGAACCCTGATGTAAACTAGACAAACGTCTTTCTCAGGTCTGCATCCCGTTAACAATTGTGTGTATTGAGCCGTACTGTATTGTACCCATTCTGCAATCTGTTCAATAAAGTTTTCATTCATTCATTCAGGTTCAAGTAGCGCTGCTGGTTTTAGCCTCTCTCTCCCGTTAATGATTTTTTTTAAAGGGTGATTATGTTGCCCCAAAAATGCATTTTTAGATCCTCTGCAGAATAAATTGCAGTAACTCATTATTCTAGCCTAGGTCACTAGCCCACTTGCCTTGTCTGCATGGGGCAACATAGTTTCACCTTGTTTTTAATCGTTTGCATTAGCAAGCAGCTAGAGATGCTGGCACCAGAAGTGCACTGTTTAAACGTCATATATACCATATACCAGTTGTAACTGAGGGGTACAATTCCCTGACTGTATTGATAAGTATGGTATTATTAAACCACTACCGCTTGTACTTTAACTTCTGGCCATCCAGTACATGATATAGATATGATGAACACTTTCCCACCTGATGAAACGAAGTCCACACAAATGTATAAATCGAATATTTTATATAGCAAAGGGTATATACAACGTTCACTTAATGACATTTATGATTTGAAATGCACTTGTAAGGCAAATGAGTATTCGTAGGTAAATCAACATTGAATGTCCAATCTCTGGTTACGCAGGGAGCAAGTATACAACCTGGTTCTTTAGGGAACTATAGCGATGGTACTTAAATGATTATAGCTGGATACACTAAAGGGGGGGGGGGGTCCCGCTGGTTGTAAGTCAGTAGGGGGGGGGGGTTAGGAGAGCCGCTGGCGGTATCCCATCTGGCCGACGATTTCTTGGGAGAATTCAGAGTGCTGAACACGGTGCCCACAGAACCTCGGTCCGCAGATGAATACAGCTGGGCCCTCTGGTGGACGGTAGCTGCCGGTCCACAACGAAGAGACGTGAGGCGACCTCACTCGGGGTAGAGCGCCGTCTCACCTGGACTCCTCTCGGGGGGTAGTTCCCACACTCAGCAGTGTTGGCCGTTATCCATGGAATAATCAAAGCACCCAAAGCACGTAGATAATCCAAGCCGTGGAAGGCTCGCCGTCGTCCGGGTAAAGTAATCCAATGTACAGGTCCACTCGTCCTGGCCCGGAGCTCCTCGGATGCAAGCACCACACGTGGTCTGCCCAGCCTGGTTAAGACTCCAGATAACGTCAGGAACGATGGGGGTACTGCTCACTTTATAACTCTAACCGAACGATGCACCATACATAATAGACTATTATTAACTTAATAGAAATACGTCCCACTCGACGGTATAGTGCCAAACTATGACAATTCAACTATTAATCCACACGATGTCTCAATGCCTATTCTGAGGCCAAGTAGGCCTTACTGCACCACACGTGCGTCGTGGGTGAGGCTTCGCGTCTGTTACTAGGTTGGAGGGTAAAGGACTAATGGACTAAAAGAAAGTTCTACTTTACTTGCGCCATATATATATGCGCTGTGAACAAATAGTACCATTCGTATTTCGCCAGACGTATTCCTACGCGGAACCGGGCTTGTAACGACATGTTCGTCGGCACGATTGAACCTGAACCAAGGGGCTTGGCTGCTGGCGCCAGGTTCTCGTCCAATGGTAGAATGAAACTATTATGGGCTGTTAGTAGACTAAAGGGATATTCAGTGTATATTGTACAAGGAATATACAGGGGATATCAAACGATATACAAATACTATTAAATATATATCCATAAATAAATATATATATTCGGTTTAATCTGATCCTTCACAACAGCCGCCCCCTAATTAGTCCCACCTAATTAGCTAAGCAGAGACAGATTAACCGCACTGTCTACCACTCAAGGTCCGCTGTAAGGGTCAGTCAACTCACAAAGTCATGGGGTCATGGTCATCATCGATAGTGTCTGGGAGTCTGGGCAGTTCTATTAGCCTCGCCACGGGTCGTGTGTAAGTTCGCCCTTGGACGAGCACTTCGGCTGCTCGGACCTTGCCATCGGCACCGGTGATCACTTTGCTTACGCGGCCAGCCGGCCACATAGCTCTGGGTAGTGACTGGTCGATAATCATGACGACTGTTCCTTCTGTCAAATTGTCTCTCTCTTTTACCCACTTCTGGCGGGTCTGTAGAGACGGTAGGTAGTGGAGTAGAAAGCTGTTCCAAAACTTGTCAGCTAGTACTTGACTGTACCTCCACATTCTTCGGCCGTTCGCTTCTTCAGGCCTGTACATTGTCTGGGGTAGCGCGGGGTCTAGCCGCCCCATCAGGAGTGTGTTGGGGGTGACTGGGTCGACATCTGCTACATCACTGGAGACGTAGCCGAGGGGCTTGGAGTTCAATACTCCCTCGATCTCCGTGAGGACTGTCATTAGGACTTCTTCCGCCACAGTCTGGGCCCCAAGCACGGCGTACAGGGCTGTCTTTATAGAACGTACTTCTCGTTCCCAGGTTCCACCGAAGTGGGGTGCGTTCGGGGGATTAAACTGGAAGTCAATCTGGGATGGAGCGAGGTGGGTCTTAAGTTCTGGGCCCATAGCTTGGAAGCTCTCTCTCAGCTCTCTTTCTCCGCCTTTGAAGTTTGTCCCGTGATCAGACAACAATGTAGACGGTTTTCCTTTCCGTGATGTGAATCTTCGGAAGGCCATAAGGAATGAGTCTGTGCTCATAGTCGGAAGGAGTTCGATATGTATCGCTCTGGTGGTCATGCATTTGAATACAATACCCCACCGCTTCTCGGTTCCTCTTCCTCTCTTTATATACAACGGGCCAAAACAGTCCATGCCTGTGGAGTGGAATGGCTTATCGCCGAGTCGGAGGCGACAGGGAGGTAGGTCAGCCATCCGGGGTATGCTGGGCTGCGCGCGCCACTTTCAGCAGTCTAGACAGGTTCGCTGGAAGCGTCGCACCGCTTCTCTTCCTTGAAGTATCCAATAGCGGCGTCTGATCTCCGCGAAGACTCTCTCTGCTCCTGCGTGGTGTACGTCCTCGTCGTATTTCTTTATGATCAGCTCTGTGACCTTGTGTCGGCTGTTCAAGACTATCGGGTACTTAACGTCATCCGGTAGATCGGGGGCTCTCCGCAGACGACCACCCACTCTGATGAGATTATGGGCGTCGCTCTCGGGTGCCAGGTGGAGCAGTCTGCTGTCTGATGGGACGGGCTTTCCTCCCTGTAGACAGTCTAGCTCATCGGGGAACGAGTCTCTCTGGGCTCGTTGTAGTAGAAGAAGCTCTGCTTCTTCGTAGTCAGCTGCTGAAATGTCAGTGGTGGACTGAATCTCTGGGTGGTGCCACAGGAATGTCTTTAGCTGCGCACTCTGTAGGGTAATGCAGTCATCTCAAGTTCAAGTTCTTTAATAGTTGTCATACAGAAGTACAGAATACTTTCATACAAAATGCTTCTTACTGTTACGCTCCAGAGACTGTGCTAGACAAGATAGTATCAAATAACATAATAACATAATATAGCATGAATTTAGAAGAAGAAAATGAGGTCACAGTGTTCGGTATAGACATCTATGTTGGGGTCTGTGGAGGCGACTGTGCTCAGTCCACAGAACATAGGTTTCTTGTTCTCAGCCTCCTCTTTACTTGCTTCCCGTGGGGTGGGCGTAGGCCACTCTTCTTCCGGGAGCTTGAGGAATTCTGGTCCGTCACTGTAGATGTTGCGACGGGTGAGGTCATCCAGGGACATTCCCCGGGTGATGACGTCAGCTGGGTTGTGTTTGGTGTCCACATACCGCCAGCTCGCTGCTTCTGTTAACTCTTGAATCTCGGTGACTCTGACTCCCACGAAGACCTTGTATCTGCATGAATCAGACTTGATCCATGTGAGTACTGTCGTGGAATCTGACCACAAGATTGTTCTGTGCACCGGAATGGTGAGTTCACGTTGGATTAACGTGGCTGGATGCGCTCCTGCTAGGGCTGCGCAGAGCTCTAGACGCGGGATAGATTGTTGCTTTCGTGGGGCTATTCTTGAGCGAGCCAGGATGAAAGCAGTGTGTATCTCTCCTCCCTTCTCTTGGGCACGCAAGTAGGCCACCGATCCATAGGCTACTTCGGAGGCATCACTGAAGACGTGTAGATCCATCTTGCATGTCTCTGGCCTCACTGTGGGTGGGAAGTAGCTGCGGCGTATATTGACGCCTGGGAGTGAGCGGAGTTCCGTCTCCCACTCTCTCCATGTGGAGGCAAGGTGTGCGGGTATTGGGTCGTCCCAGCCCTGGTCCTTGTCCCATAGTGCTCGTACAATCATCTTTGCCCTGGTGGTGTAAGGTAGAATACATCCCAACGGGTCATATTGTCTGGCGAGTGTTCTGTACACACTCCGTCTGGTGGTCGATATCGCCGTCGACCTTCCCTGCTCCGTGGTCAGGGGTTTGTGTCTATAGTGGAGCGAGTCTGTTTTGAAGCGCCAGACTAGTCCTAGTGTCATTTCTTGGGCTTCTCCTGGGATGGTCGCCATCCAGGTCTCGCTGCTGGCAGCCTTGTCCGCGGGGGAGAGGCTGCGCAATACGTGCGGGTCACTGCTGGCCCACTGCCTGAGATCAAAGCCGCCTTTGATCAGGGAGGCGCGTAGCTTGATTAGGAGAGCCTCGGCTTCTTCTTGAGTCGAAACGCTTTGTAAACAGTTGTCCACGTAGAAACTGTTCTTCACACTGTGTCGGACCTCTTCATCTGCTGCTGGGTCCTCTGCGACGTGTTTCTGTAGTGCAAATGTAGCACAGCACGGGCTGCATGTGGTTCCGAAGGGGAGGACTTCCCACTGGTAGATGGCTGGGTGCTCATCTCCGATCTTCTCTCTCCATAGGAACCGCAGCAGGGGCTTGTCCTCCTCCACTAGTCTCACCTGCAGGAACATCCCTTTGATATCCCCGCTGATAGCCACCTTGTCCTGGCGGAAGCGTAGTAGCACGCCTAGTAGAGAGGGGCCGAGTGTGGGGCCGGGCAAGAGCTCTTTATTCAGATTTTGGGATCCGATCTGGTAGCTGCAGTTAAACACAATGCGATCCTTCCCGTTGTGGTGGACCTTGTGGTGCGGCACGTACCATGATTCGGTCGTCTGATCGGCCTCTTTAATGTCAATCTTTGTCACGTGTCCCGCTGTGATTAGCTTCTCAATCTCAGCGCGGTACACACTCTCTTGAGCGGGGTCTTTGGCTAGGCGCCGCTCTGTGTTCAATAGATACCGCTCCGTGGCGTCTTTCTTTGCGTGAAAGGTGGGCATTCCCTCTCGCCTCAGGAGTGGAGTTGCGTATCTCATCACTCCGCCGACTGTGACTCTCTTTGTCCCTTGCTCGAGTAGGTTGATGGCGTAAATGTCTTCTTTAGAACGAATGTCTTTCTTTTCGTTCTTAAAGGGCATTGTCTCTAGTGTCCATAGCCTCTCGACATGCTGCAGGAGAGTGGTGTCTTCTTCTGTCGTTCTGGAGTGGAGGCAGCTAGTGGCTGCTGTTCGGTTGAGAGATTTAGCGAGGGGGCCTTGTAGTGTCCACCCTAGGCGGGTCTCGACTGCTGCAGGACAGCCTCGGGGTCCTGAATGGACCCGGTCAATCGGGACGATGAGGTCTGCATGGTCGGAGCCTATCAGCAGGGTCGGGTTCGCGCCGTCTATGAGCGGGATAGGTAGTTGACGCAGGTGCACATATTTATCCATCAGCTTGGCGATGGGGTAGGTGTACTGCGATAGTCCTATTTCTTGGCTGGTGAAAGCATTTGTAATCCTATACCGTCGCTCTGGCTGCCCGCTTGCTGCGATAGTGAAGGAGACATTCTCGCCCTTTATCGTCTTTAAATCTCTTCTTATTGTCCGAATCGTCATTTGGTTCTCGCTCCCCCGCAGTCCCAGCTGGGCCGCAGCGGACGCGAGCAGAAGGGTCTTCTCTGACCCGTCATCAAGGACGGCGTAAGTGTCCATGACTTTATCTTGGTAGCTCAATGTCACACGGACTACCTTTAAGAGCACTTGGGCGCCACTGCTGCTGGCGGGGTCAATGTACATGACACTTGCCTTGGTGCCGCTCGATGGTGCAGGTGCAGGCCTTCTTCTGTTACTGTCGTGTAGTATATCTAGATGGGCTCCGTCACACCGACTGCACCTCTTCTTTAGGCGGCATTCGGCTGCCATGTGACTGCGCGCACATCGGTAACAGCGCCTGTTGGACTTTATCCATTGACTCACTTCTTCTGCATTCATCTTTGTGAACAGGTCACATTGTGACAGCCAGTGTTCCTTCTCACAGTAGGGGCACACCGTCTTCCACTTCTCTTTTCTCGAGGGGGTACTGTGGCTCTTACTGCTCGGTACTGACTCTGATTGGTGCATGACAGTCACCGATCTTCTTCCATCGTTTATTCTCCTGGGTCCCTCTCTGGAGCTTGGCGTGCTCCGCACGAACGTATCCAGTCGTAAGCTGCTGACTTCTCTCGCCAGGAAGTCGGCTAGATCGAGGAGGGATGGTTCGGGACCGTTAGGATCACGGTGGTCTCTCTGCCGCCTAAAACGCTCTTGTCTTGCGGGTGGCAGCTTCTCTAAAATCCTCTCGACGTTAGAGTTGGCGTATAGCTCGTGCATGCCCTTTTCCCGTTGCGCTCCCACCATCCCTACCAGGGACTGCACTTTGATTGACAGGTCGTCTAATGAGCGATTGTCTGTTGCTGGGGGTAGGCGATCAATATGCCTTATCTCTTGGATTACGTAATCCCATATACGTCCATATCTCTGGTCCAGCGCTGCTAGAGCCGCGGTGTATGGGGTCGTAGAGGTGGCATAGGCTAGCGCTATATTGTGCGCTCGCGGCACTTTCAGGTGCTTCAGTAATATTGCATACTTGTGGCGTTCATCAGCGACATCCACCATCATTGTCTCTAAGCACATCCGGAGCTCCGTGTACTGTGCTCGATTCTCATAGGTGAAGTCTGGAAACGTCGGCGTGGCAATGTATGACGCCGTGGATGGCTGATACATCGGCGAGCGTTGGGGGAGAGACCTCCTAGGCGAGTCTCCTCTTGCGCCTCTCTGTGGGCTGGTACCGACAGGGTACCATGGCCCGCTGGTCCAGGTGCTATTCCTCGGGGCTGGTCGTGCGTCGTGCTCACCCGTGAATAGAGTCGGGGGTCTGTAGCGCAGCGCCGCGGGGGTATAGCCTGGGCTGTACTGGACCTCCTGGTCCGGTGGAGTACTGTGCTGTCGTCGGGCTTGGTTCTCCTCCTCTCCCTCTTCTTCTTCTATCAGGTCCTCTAGATCCTGTAGTCGTTTATTTAGCTTCTCCGCAGTGTATGCCGCTCCTTCCTTGTAGCTGGGTCTCGCTTGGACCGGTCTGGGAAGGGGGTCTGCGGGGGGTATAGGCTTGGTCTGTTGGTCAAGTTCAGGGTCGCTTGCTCGGTTAGGAGACGCTGCCCTTGACTGTTGTCTCGACGAGTTCCTTGAACCCCTGGCGGAGGGAGAGGGTGTTGCCTTGAGGATCAGCTGCTCCATTAGCTGCGCTTGTAACTTGTCGCGCTCGGCTTCGCGCTTGGTGAGATCTGCTTCTCTTTGGGCACCGGCAGCGGCGCGCTGGGCGTCGGCCCGGTCTCTTGCCATATTCTCTTCCGTCTGAAGGCGTCTCATCTCCAGGCGTATGCGCTCTTCTTCGCTCCGTTGCTGCGCTTGGAGTTGTTCGCGCTCGATAAGCATCTGTGCTTGGAGTCGATCGCGTTCACCCTGAAGTCGATCGCGTTCGGTAGCGGCTGTCAGGCTGACGAGGAACGCCTGTGATAGCATCCTCTCCGCTTCGCTGGGGGAAGACGGTTGTAGAGGTGAGCCGCTCCTGGGTGAGCCGCTCCTGGCTGTACTCGTTGGGGAGTCCTGGCGCTCTATTTCCTCGGCGCTCTCCTCCTCTTCTTCCGTGCAGAGTTCTCTCTCTGTAGGATTGTCTTCCTCCCGGGGCTGGTCGGGGACTACTTCTTCGGTATTGGCGGGGGGTAAAGGCATGTCAGCTCCCTCCTGGTCCCCACCGTGAGCTTGGTCAGTTACATTAGAACCCACTAGGGCCTCTGTGGTCGGGGAAACCTGGTCGTTAAGGTCAGACATAATTTTACTTTCTACTTTTACCGCGTTTACCGTTTGTAGAAGGCTAGGTAGTTGACTGACAGCGTAATCCTCTAAGTACTGAGGTGGCTGTCGTCTGCGCTGCGGGCGTTCTACGTTAGGAGGACCGTTTCGTGGAGTGTTCATCATAGGCCATTTCAATATTAATAACACTATATTAATATTACACTAGTTACCATCCGGCTCGAAGGACCAATTGTAACTGAGGGGTACAATTCCCTGACTGTATTGATAAGTATGGTATTATTAAACCACTACCGCTTGTACTTTAACTTCTGGCCATCCAGTACATGATATAGATATGATGAACACTTTCCCACCTGATGAAACGAAGTCCACACAAATGTATAAATCGAATATTTTATATAGCAAAGGGTATATACAACGTTCACTTAATGACATTTATGATTTGAAATGCACTTGTAAGGCAAATGAGTATTCGTAGGCGAATCAACATTGAATGTCCAATCTCTGGTTACGCAGGGAGCAAGTATACAACCTGGTTCTTTAGGGAACTATAGCAATGGTACTTAAATGATTATAGCTGGATACACTAAAGGGGGGGGGGGGTCCCGCTGGTTGTAAGTCAGTAGGGGGGGGGGGGTTAGGAGAGCCGCTGGCGGTATCCCATCTGGCCGACGATTTCTTGGGAGAATTCAGAGTGCTGAACACGGTGCCCACAGAACCTCGGTCCGCATATGAATACAGCTGGGCCCTCTGGTGGACGGTAGCTGCCGGTCCACAACGAAGAGACGTGAGGCGACCTCACTCGGGGTAGAGCGCCGTCTCACCTGGACTCCTCTCGGGGGGTAGTTCCAACACTCAGCAGTGTTGGCCGTTATCCATGGAATAATCAAAGCACCCAAAGCACGTAGATAATCCAAGCCGTGGAAGGCTCGCCGTCGTCCGGGTAAAGTAATCCAATGTACAGGTCCACTCGTCCTGGCCCGGAGCTCCTCGGATGCAAGCACCACACGTGGTCTGCCCAGCCTGGTTAAGACTCCAGATAACGTCAGGAACGATGGGGGTACTGCTCACTTTATAACTCTAACCGAACGATGCACCATACATAATAGACTATTATTAACTTAATAGAAATACGTCCCACTCGACGGTATAGTGCCAAACTATGACAATTCAACTATTAATCCACACGATGTCTCAATGCCTATTCTGAGGCCAAGTAGGCCTTACTGCACCACACGTGCGTCGTGGGTGAGGCTTCGCGTCTGTTACTAGGTTGGAGGGTAAAGGACTAATGGACTAAAAGAAAGTTCTACTTTACTTGCGCCATATATATATGCGCTGTGAACAAATAGTACCATTCGTATTTCGCCAGACGTATTCCTACGCGGAACCGGGCTTGTAACGACATGTTCGTCGGCACGATTGAACCTGAACCAAGGGGCTTGGCTGCTGGCGCCAGGTTCTCGTCCAATGGTAGAATGAAACTATTATGGGCTGTTAGTAGACTAAAGGGATATTCAGTGTATATTGTACAAGGAATATACAGGGGATATCAAACGATATACAAATACTATTAAATATATATCCATAAATAAATATATATATTCAGTTTAATCTGATCCTTCACAACACCAGTGTTCTCAGGCAATCAACCTGGTAAGTGAGTTATATATATATTTTTTTAAATCTCACTTACCAGGTTGATTGCCTGAGAACACTGGATAATGTATATATGACGTTTAAACAGTGCCCTTTAAACTGGTTGAAAATCACCAAATCTTCCCTGTAATACAAGATCAACAAACTGCCCTGGTGTTTGATTTAGTGTCCCTTGATTGTTCTTGGCTGACAGAAGAAGAGGAGGGGTCTGGCTCGACTGCGTGTGATTCCTGCAGAACTAACAAGATGTGCCTGCTGGGCAGAGACGGAAAGACCTAGAGCTGTGGTAAATACAGCAATTTGCATACAGGCCAAACAGGTCCACTGATGATGCGGTCTCCCAAGTACTGCACAGCACCCTCTCTCACCTAAACCGCCAGAAGGGGGGCTATGTGAGACTGTTGTTCATTGACTACAGCTCAGCGTTCAACACCATAGTCCCCACCAGACTGGTGGACATGCTGATCGAGCTGGGTCTGAGCTTCGCTCTGAGCGCCTGGATACTGGACTTTCTGAGTGAAAGGCCCAGTCCCGGCGCCATGGGCGGGCATTAGGGGGCCGGGCCCGCCCACTGAGTCAGCTGTGCCCACCCTGGTAATTTATTTTTTATTTTTTATTTTTTTTAATCAAAGTCAACTATCCAAATCCTTAGTCGGGGACAGCCGTAGTGGGCACTGATGTCAACAACAACACTACTGAAGCTAGCACGGCACTCTGTGAGAATTGGTTTTCTACCCTCAAGAACGTCTTTACAGAACATCGCCTTAGTATGCTTCATCGACGCAACTAAGGCCAATTTAATTCAGTTGGCATTTGAGAAGGACTTAACAAAAAAGTTCAGGAATGAGTGGAGGGGCAGTGTTTTAAGAAGATTTCACTCTGTCCCCAAACGCCGCTTGCCTCTCTACTTATGATGGTGAGTAAGCCTGTGGAGATTTTCTTTTGCTTTTTTATGCACCTTATTTTTGTCAGTTCAGTTCAGTTTGTCAGTGAATTCAGAAGTGTTGAATAAATGGAGACTTTTCAAAGATATAGAATAGAATAGAATAGAATAGAAATGTATTATCCTGAGGGAAATTTGACACTGCAAATCACTCAACATTAAACATTTAGACAGAACAAGTCACAAATAAGAATAACAAAACAAATGGCCTAAGAATAGAATAAAATGAAATAGAATAAAAATAGAATAAAATATACAGTAAATAAATACAGTAAAAATATACTGAAGTCTACAGTAGGTGTAATAATGCACAGTGCTGTTTAAAAAGTAAGAGTCCAGGAAGATGGTAATTGTCACTCTGTGCTCAGTGATGCAGTGAGGCACAGTGATGCATTGTATAGTCTGATGGCTGTCGGAATGAAGGACTTCCTGTGCCGTTCAGTGCTGCATTTAGGTAGTGTGAGCCTATAACATGCTCCTCCTGTCAGCCAAGTCTGTGTATAGTGGGTGGGAGGGGTTTTCCCTGATGGCCTGGAGCTTAGCAAGGTTCCTCCTCTCCGCCACCCTCGCTAGAGTCCAGCTCCACCCCAACCACGCTACTGGCCTTCTTGACCATCTTATCCAGCCTGTTTGTGTCCCCTGCTCTCAGTCCGCTGCCCCAGCAGGTCTGTTATATATATACGTTCAGTCTGTTTTTGTATAAGTGAAAGTTCTTAAGATAGAGAGAAATTAGATTTTTCAATTGCCTCTCTGCTGTTTAGTTCAGCACCGTGGGCAGCGCCAAGCAAGCCACAACGCCGCTGTCCCAGCTGAAACGTATAAAAGGGAACCTGTGTTGAAAAACCATTGTGCCCCCCCGAGAACATTTTATGCCCCCCCACTAATTTGTTTCTGCAGCCTGGTCTGGAAAGGCCCCAGGCGGTCAGGGTGGGGGGTCAGACCTCCAACACCATCACCCTGAGCATCGGGTCCCCCAGGCCTGTGTTCTGAGCCCCCTGCTGTACTCACTATACAGTATATACACACATGACTGCAGGGACGTTGTAAGGGGGGGTGCGGGGGGGGGGGGGGGGGGGGGGGGTGCAGCACCCCCTCTCAATTATTGCTATTTTTTTTTTTCTTTTTTATGTTTTTTTTTATGACAGTATTTATATATTTGTATATACTGTAACTGTATAACTGTAACACTGTATATTATAAGTTTATCCTGCTCAAAGCACTTCACCATTTTAATATTGTGTGTATTGAGCCGTACTGTATTGTAGCCATTCTCCAATCTGTTAAATAAAGTTGTCATTCATTCATTACACTACTGTATGTACACAATCATACGTGTAAAACCGAGTAGATTGTCGAGTGATGACAGACTGTCACAGACTGATTGAATGACAGGTGAAACAACTAATTGTATTCACCTCCCGTCTCCCGCCCTTCCCACGCGCCACGAACCACTGAGCTACTGTGATACAGTGCTTGCGCAGTCAGTTGATTTTAGCTAGTAGTCAGACTTTGCTAGCACAGAATGTCTCACTCGCAGAAAAGAAAAATATCAGATTTATTTTCGAAACGTCCCGCCGGTCCCAGTGACAGTCCCACTAAATCTGATAAACGTCAGAGAGAGACAGAGACGACAGGTTCAGCCTCAGCATCAGGTATTGAAGAGTTAACTGAGTCTGTTCCCCTATACCCCCCCTCGGGCGCCAGGGGCTTCCACTGAGGGGTGATGCAAATAGGGATGGGGTGTTATGGCAGCTCATGATGGAAAGAGTGCGCACCGTTTGCGCATGATATTCAGCGACAAATTAGAGGCAAAGCATCCAAAAGCCCATTATTTGGCTTGAGCGCTGACGGAACCACTGATGTCACTCACTGGAAAAGAACAATTCTCGTGTAATATACAGTTCGCCGATGACAACTTGGAAGCTCAGAACTTCTTTTGGGGTTTTTACAATGCCCGGCCCAGACACAACAGCCGGTGTCAGAGAGCCGCGACCCCCACTATTATAGGAGGTAAAAAAAATTATTTTAAATGGAAATGTATGGTTGAAACATGCAAACGTTCAAACGCACACACACTAATAAGCATTGGAGGCTTTTAACCAGGGCCGGACTGGGGAAATCATTCAGGCCAGGAAATATAGCCCCAGTCAGGCCACTTTTTAAGCAGGGGGTCTGGGGGTCCCCCACCAGGAATTTTATTGTTACAAAGACTTAATTTCCTGCATTCTGGTGCAGGCATTTTTTTTTATTTGTACCCTTTAAATGCCAGTGTTTGTGATGGCATCACAAATTATTGTTAAAAAACAGGCTAGCATATGTATGATTAGCAACAACACAGATCTTTATGGATTTTCAGTTTTTTGTAATTGATAAATACAATATTTTATTCAACTTCAGCCCTGATCATAACACCACATTTTATAATTCTAACCCTTTAAATGCCAGTGTGTGTGATGGCATATATTTGCAATATATCAAATGCAAAGAAACATTTTCTGGGGGGGATTATTACAGGCTAGCATGTGTCAATGATTAGCAGTTTTTCGTAAGGATCCCGCCTCCACCAATCACATGCGGCTCCCTTTGTGTGTGTGTGAGAGCAAGAGAGAGAGAGAGAGAGAGATAGTTCTCCAACTTGTGTGAGTTGCAGTGATCTCCTGGTTGTTCCCCACCTAGGTTATCTAACTATTGCGCTGGTGCAACTAGAAACACTGGCCTGGCCTGCTTATTTTTAATTTTTTTTTATCTTTTTCCCCCTCCATTTTTTCCTCCGATTTTCTCCCATCCCAATGTTAGTCGTATGCCAATTCCCAATCCCCTTCCTGGTCGCTGCGCACTTACCCCCCACAGTCAGATCATCTGGGAGAGTGGAGGCTATCACGTGCTTCCTCCGGCACACGTCCAGCCAATCAACCGCTTCTTTTCACCTGGCAGCGCGGATCCTCCCTGAGAGGGCGTAGCGTGTGGAAGGATCACACTATCCCACTCAGGTCCTATCCACTGTAGGAGTCGCTGTTTACCCGGACCCACCCCGCCAGCTTCTCCCACCCTCTAATACAGCCAATTGTATTAGTGTGAACGGCCAGCCAAGCTGGTGACAACCCCGGAGCTGTGAGCTGGATTCGAACAGCTCCGGGGTTGGTGACGAACGCAATCTCCGCTACGCCACCTAACCGCCCTGCCTGGCCTGCTTCTAAGTTCAGTGGCCTGACCGCAATTTTTTTTTTGATTTTTTTTTTATCATCTGGCGACCCCCCAGCACCCCCTGCCGTTTTATAGTTCCAACGTGCCTGCATGACTGTGTGGCCAAGTTCAGCTCCAACTCCATAGTGAAGTTTGCGGACGACACAGTGGTGGTGGGGCTGATCTCGGACAACGACGAGAAGGCCTACCGGGAGGAGGTTGAGGTATGATTTGATTTGTTGTGCACGTTCACTGTTGACGATTGATTGGCTTAATTCAAATAGTGCTGCATAATACCACCTTACTGGATATTCCACTGGGTGCACCAGTTCTAGAATGACAATATTGCATCGATGAATTGAGTATGACAACTTGGAATTTTTCAACTTGGAACTCTGTGAACATCCACCCTTATTAATTTATTTCTGATTTCGAGGGGAGTTGAATATACAACAGTAGCCCTAGAGAGCATATGAATTAAATAATACATTAATTCTAGTTCCAGAGCTGGTATGTGGGAGGAACTTCCTGGAGGTTGGCCTGTTAAAAGGAGACCTGGAGGCTACTGGTCTGGACCCTTCTACTGCCCACCTGGCTGACCGCCTCTGCTCCGCGCACCAGGAGCAGAACGGCACAGTGTGGTACCAGGTCACGTGGAACGCAGGGAGGTAAGCTGTGTAAACACCCTGCAGGTAAACCTCCTGGAACTCCCCATTGACGCTGTTACACCTGTCATATTATTGAAACATGTTTCAGAACTCTTCTACGTTCATATTAAGAAATATACAGACAGGCCCATTTTAAGTTGAGTGATGAGTGAGACGTTCTAATCCCCTTATCCTTATCCTTAAAGGATAACTCCACTTTTTTTTTAAATTAGCTTATTTAACATCTTCCCTGGAGTTAGACAAGAAGATGCATACCTTTTTTGTCTCTGTGCGTGCATTTTAGCTTTGGGAATAGACGCTCCGTTAGCATAGCTTAGCTTCATCACTGGAAGTGGGGGAGGACAGTAGCCTTACAGTGCCTTACAGTGTATTGCAAGGTCTGACATTGACCAAACTTGATATGCATGACCTTGGTGGGCTCTAGGTCAACTCCTGAAAAGGGGGTCAATGTCAGACTTTGCAATCAAAAGTTAGGGGGCTAATAACCCTTGCCATAATTTCAGTGCGCCCCTAACTTTTGATTGCAAGGTCTGACATTGACCCCCTTTTCAGGAGTTGACCTAGAGCCCACCAAGGTCATGCATATCAAGTTTGGTCAATGTCAGACCTTGCAATACACTGTAAGGCACTGTAAGGCTACTGTCCTCCCCCACTTCCAGTGATGAAGCTAAGCTATGCTAACGGAGCGTCTATTCCCAAAGCTAAAATGCACGCACAGAGACAAAAAAGGTATGCATCTTCTTGTCTAACTCCAGGGAAGATGTTAAATAAGCTAATTTAAAAAAAAAGTGGAGTTATCCTTTAAGTACACCTTATCCTTAAGTACATGCACCTTATCAAATAACACAATATTGTGTATACAACATACCGGTACATATTTACTATAAGAAGTATCTTCTAGGTTTACCTTTGGTTCACAGTGCCTCAAGACATCCATCATTTAGTTTGTAGCATATTTAAAACTAGCTACATTATTGTCAGATTTAAATTTCACTCCTTATGAGCAACGAATGAGCCCATAAAAACACAATTTAAATACCAATTATTACACATTTATGTAAATGATCATTTAGCAGACTTAAAAACACACAAGCATAGGCTATGACAATAGGCTTTAAAAACAATAACTTGTGTCTGCTTCTAAGAACAGAGAGAGAAAGAGAGAGATTGTGAAACAGGACTCGTACAATGCACTCTCTCTCGCCCTCTCTCTCTCTCACCCTCTCGATCTCTCACCCTCTCGCTCTCTCTCTCTCTCTCTCTCTCTCTCTCTCTCTCTCTCTCTCTCTCTCTCTCTCTCTCTCTCTCCTCTCTCTCTCTCTCTCTCTCTCTCTCTATTGACCTACGTATGTTGACAGCACTCTGTGAGAGGGAGGGACATTCATCTCCAGAAGGCAAAAGCTATCCAAACTCCATTCACTGGAATCAAAACATAAAGCTTACTATGAATTGATGGCGTGGATGGAGTCATTGCTGATGGTGGTTCTGAAATTAATAAAATAATGAATAATGAATAAATAATAATAATAATTTGCTCTGAGACAGGTAGGTTCCAGGCTGCTCAACAAACAATAAACACTATGCAACAACCATCAAATGCACACAGCACACACATCCACACGCACACACTCACTTTAAACAAACAACACACTGCAGCACCCACTCTCCACACTTTAGATCACCTAAACACACTTTATATTTATTGGTAAAGGATTTGCACTACAACTCGTACACCTTACTGTAAATTGTACCTAAATTGTACCTCATCCCATTTCTGCTTTGCACTATATAGTATTGTATATTAGTACATTGCATAGTATATTGTATATTGTATGGTTACTTCTATTCTGCATCGAACATTGTACATATGTCTATACTGAACACTGTGACCTCTATTTTTACTTCTATTTTACATGTTATACTATTTTATTTCATACTTATCTTGTCTAGCACAGTCTCTGGAGCGTAACAGTAAGAAGCATTTTGTATAAAAGTATTCTGTACTTCTGTATGACAACTATTAAAGAAACTTGAAACTTGAAACTTGTTCCAAGTCATTCTTGCCTTTATACAAAACGAAGGCATCGTTTATCATAATATTTTATACTTAAAGAGGCATTTTGACTATTTTTAACCTGAATCATATCTTATGTATTATTGCACAATCGCTGCAGGCATGACCCCCGCATTTCACTGTATGCTTGTATGCCGTGACAAATAAAACTCTTGACTTGACTTGACTTGATCTGCATGTCCTTCTGTTGTGAGGAGGACATGTGATAATGCTATAGTTCTGTTGCGAGGAGGACATGTGATAATGCTATAGTTCTGTTGCGAGGAGGACATGTGATAATCCTATCATTCTGTTGTGAGGAGGACATGTGATAATCCTATAGTTCTGTTGTGAGGAGGACATGTGATAATCCTATAGTCCTGTTGTGAGGAGGACATGTGATAATCCTATCATTCTGTTGTGAGGAGGATATGTGATAATCATATAATTCTGTTGTGAGGAGGACATGTGATAATCCTATAGTTCTGTTGTGAGGAGGACATGTGATAATCCTATAGTTCTGTTGTGAGGAGGACATGTGATAATCCTATAGTCCTGTTGTGAGGAGGACATGTGATATAGTTCTGTTGTGAGGAGGACATGTGATAATCCTATAGTTCTGTTGTGAGGAGGACATGTGATAATCCTATAGTCCTGTTGTGAGGAGGACATGTGATATAGTTCTGTTGTGAGGAGGACATGTGATAATCCTATAGTTCTGTTGTGAGGAGGACATGTGATAATCATATAGTTCTGTTGTGAGGAGGACATGTGATATAGTTCTGTTGTGAGGAGGACATGTGATAATCCTATAGTTCTGTTGTGAGGAGGACATGTGATAATCATATAGTTCTGTTGTGAGGAGGACATGTGATAATCATATAGTTATGTTGTGAGGAGGACATGTGATAATCATATAGTTCTGTTGTGAGGAGGACATGTGATAATCATATAATTCTGTTGCCTGACCGTAGCAGTGCAAAGAGGCAGTTGTTTGGTTGGCTAGGGCATTCTTCTTCTTCTTCTCCTTCCTATTTCTATTATTATATTTTGAATGCCTGTACCTCTCCTCCCCCCTCTCCCATGCTGCTATGACATCTGCATTTCCCCAAGGGGATTAATAAAGGAACACTTGACTTGACTTGATTTGACATTTGTCGGCCGGTCGGTCGTTCGTTCGTTCGTTCGTTCGTTCGTTCGTTCGCTCATTCATTCATTCATTCATTCATTCATTCATTCATTCATTCATTCATTCATTCATTCATTCATTCATTCATTCATTCATTCATTGCCGGTCATAGAGGTACTTGGTATCTATGTAAAAACAAGAGAGATGCCTATTCACAACTCCCCCCCAACATCAGAAAGAATAGTGAACATTGACACCAGATTTCTATTTGACCTTTTCAGGCTATTTCACGTAATAATAATTAATAATAAACGGAATGAATAATTCTATACACAAAAGATCATAAAAACAATGATGAATTTGTATGGTTCTGGAGCACCTTAAACCACAGGTGACAGGCTTTACGGACCCCCTGCAGTTTGCGTATCAGCAGAACATCGGTGTGGAGGATGCCATCATCTATATCAGGGGTCAGGAACCTTTTTGACTGGGAGAGCCATAAAAGCCAAATATTTCTAAATATATTTCATTGAGAGCCATATAGTATTTTTAACGTATAATAAATTAAATATGTCTTACTTTTAATGCGACTTCTGGTGCTGCATGGTTTTGCTGATGGCCTTGTAATCTGGTTCATACGTGGTGAGGTTGAGCTTCATGCAGGCGTTGAGGCTTCCATCAGTTAAACGTGAGCATAGGTTGGTCTTAATGTTCCTCATATGCGAGAATGACTGCCCACATGCATATGTAGAGCCAAACATGGTCAATACGGCAATACTCACGCTGCATTGTGTGGTATGTCACAGGAAGCTCGTTCCAAGTTTTAAGAATCAGCTGGTCTTCAGGTTGAAGATTTTTTATTTCTGTCCACTTGTGTTCCCTCGCCAGCTCTGCTTGCTATATCTTCAGCTACAGATACTATTGGCTGTATCTTCAATACTAATTTCTGTTTACTTTAAAATGACACAGTATTATTAAGAAATATCACAAGTATAAAAAAAAAAAAAAAAAAAAAAAAAAGATTTACTCAAAAATGTCTGGGAGCCATATGCTGTGATTGATTGATTGATTGAAAAGTTTATTAACAGATTGCAGAATGGGTACAGTACAGTACAGCTCAATACATACAATTGTTAAGGGGATGCAGACCAGAGAAAGACTTTCGTCTTGTTTACATCAGGGTCCCCCATTTTCAATTCATCATAACATATATGACATACATGACATACAGATAGACAGTACTGCTACATCTATACATTTATGACATATCAGATTTGCAAATACAGTACTGTTTGTGATACAAAAGTGTCCAGAAAAGGAGTGTATATACATTTGGCGTAGAAACTGTACATTGGAGGAGGTTGGTTGGGTGGGGTGGGGTTGGGTGGGTTGGGTGAGGGCTGTACATTGGAGGTGGGGGGGGGGGGGTTGGGTAGGGAACACACACACATTTTACACTGTACATTGGAATATTGACAATGCCTTACTTGGTCATTTACTGTACAACTAGGTTAGGACATTTGTAGGGGCCAGTTTCGAATTGCAGTCTCAGGCGTTCCACATTGATGTGGCATAATTGCGAAACGTGTTTAGTCCCTTGTTTGAGCCGAATCTGGGTTTTACATGATTTGTGGAGCTCCCTCTGGTGTTGTGATCGTGGTATTCACTGACCTTTGGGAAGTATTTTGACATGTACATGGGTACCTTGGTCGCGTAGTGTATCTTGTAGACCAGGCCCATTGCAAGTTGCTGTACTCTGTCGTCTACTCTAAGCCATCCTAGGTTGTCAAAGTGGGCAGGGGTGAGGTGGGTTCTAGGAGTCAGGTCAAGTAGTAGTCTGACTAGCTTGTTTTGAGATGTTTGTAATTTGTTTTTTAGTGCCTTTGAGGTGCTTTGGTACCATGAGGTGCAAGCATAGTCGTAGTACCCTTGAATGAGTGCTCCTGCTAGAGTCTTCAGGGTATTCTTGTTTACCAGAGAGGAGATCCGGTACAAGAATCGCGTTCGTTGGTTGACTTTTTTTATTACATTGGATGCCATTTTGTCACAGGAAAGATTAGCCTCTAGGATGGAACCCAGGTAGGTAATTTCATCTTTCCTTGTGATAATATTGTCACCCACTGTAACCGAGAAGCCGTCGGTCTTGCTGAGTTTGTTATTTGAACCGAAGAGAATGGACTCTGTTTTGCCCATGTGTAATGATAGTTTGTTGTCGGCGAGCCATATGCAGATTTTGCCTAGTTCCGAGCTGAGGGCTGTCACCAGAAGAGCCATATATGGCTCGCGAGCCATAGGTTCTTGACCCCTGATCTATATGGTCCACAAGGCCTATTTACATCTGGAGAAGCCGGGCAGCTCAGTGAGGGTAACATTCTTTGACTTTTCCAGTGCCTCTAATACTATTCAGCCTCCACTACTAGCCGAGAAGCTGTCAGCAAGGGGGGGTGGAGGACGACTTGGTGGCCCTGGATCTTCAATTACCTCACTGGCAGACCACAGTGTGTCAAACTGCAGGGGTGCCACTCCGACGTGCTGATCTGCAACACTGGTGCCCCCCAGGGAACTGTATTGGCACCCTTTTTGTTCACCCTGTACACCTCAGACGTCCGCTTCAGCTCTGGAGGGGGTGGCAGAGGGGAGGATGAGGAGGAAGCTGTACACTATCCTTGAGAACCCCTGCCACCCCCTCCATGATGAGCTGACCGCAATGCGGTCCACGTTTAGTCACAGACTTATCCCCCCCTGATATACCACAAAGCGTTTTGGGCAGTCCTTTGTGCCGGTGGCAATCAGGCTCCACAACCAGGCAGGGCCAGGACGGGCTAACTGCTGTGGACTGGAGGAGCTGGGTTGTGGACTGTAACTAATTAATTAACATTGGACTTGTTTCTTTTTCTTTTCTTCCATTCACCACTTTTAGCTATATTTTAGCTCTTCTTTTTAGCCCTATGTGTTTGTCCATCTTTGTTTTTAACATGTACTAAATAAGTGTATGTTATGTATTAACTGTTTCTATTAACTGTTTTTAAATGGCTGTTATGCTGTGATGGACATCTGAATCTCCCCTTGGGGATAAATAAAGGTTTTCAATCAATATATTTTTGTATGCCTCCAAAATTATTTCATGACCCCCTGAGGGGTCCTGACCCTGTCAAGTTGTTATTTAAAAACATTATGAAATGAGATCCAGACTGTGACAGAGAACTGAGGAGACATGGTGTGGTTAATTTGTCGGATCAGCAGAGGGAGCTCTCTATTTCCTGTTGTTGAAAAGCCATGCATTGATAATGCAGTGTATACAGAGTTTGACTGAGGGTGGGGCTTTCACTTCTAAGTTATGGGAGGGTCTAGTAAGCAGACGAGAGACTGTAATTAGTTTGAAGGTAGAGAGAAGAACAACATATGATCACACTCAATTTGATCAAATACATTAACAAAAACACTGAGGAGACAACTGGTTCCTGTCTAAAAGAACAAGCGGAGAGAATTAAAGCCACGGAATGAGGTACCTTTTGATTGACATCATCTTCCTCGTAACAGGTATACAGCATTCATATATTATTCACATTCATATAAACTCTCTGCTTATGTTTAAAATAAAACACTGCTGAAATGTATGCTCCGTATTTCTAGGCATTACAGAAAAGTATTTTTTTTTTATTCAAATCAATACTATCACAATTGATATGTTATGTATTGCATTGACCTCTTGATAGGCTGTGTGAGTTCCTTCAAAGTGAAAGGATACACTGGAGGAGGAAAAATCATCATCCGCTGCAATTATCCTAATGATGTAGGAGATGATAATGAGAAGAAATGTTTCATTAAAGTCAGTCCAGGTTCTGGAGATAATGTAACCGTAGTTGACCGTCTGGAAAGTGACAAAGAGGATCTCTGTGAGAACAAGCATGGATTTGATGTGAAGGACTTCAGCAAGGAGAACTACCTCAGGGTGGTCATCCACAAACCCAGGAAAGAATACGAGGGGACGTACCGGTGTGGAATCGCTAATGCTTCTCCTCAAAGCAATTATACTGAAGTGGATTTATCCGTTAAGAATGGTGAGGGCCTACAGTTCTTCTAACATATGGCATACAATATTTATCATGAAGTTCAGTCAATAGATAGCTGATTGTTATGTTTTTATTTTTGACAGCTCCATGCTGTCGAAATACGGTTGAACGGCATTCGTACGCGGGGGGAGAAACAGCGATTACCTGCAACTTTCCACAAGACCACCAGGGAAGCTTTAGATACTTTTGTAAAGAAAAAACCCCTGTCTGTAAACCTGAGATTTCCAGTGAATCAACACAACAAGAAAGATTATCTCTGTCTGAGAGCAGTAATGGAACATTCACTGTGACCTTCAGTGAAACAACTAAAGATGATGATGGCACATACTGGTGTGGGGTGGAAACACTGATAGATGGGCATCATGGGGGCAGTTACATTGCTCTGACTACAAAGGTTCACCTGCATGTTAAAAGTGAGTAGCTACTTACTGTCAATTTGTTCTACTGATTTTGTATTTTTAGAAAACACAAATACTATGTTTCCAGTCAGTAGTCTACATTCCAGCATTGGACTGACAGAATCCCCAAATCACTTACACACAACATTATATTTTCAGATTGGAAAGATTCCACAACTAGCCGAAACAGTTTCTATGTTGGTGGAAATGTCACGTTCGGGTGGAACTATACAAGGGATCATCAAAACAATACTAAATTCCTCTGTAAAGGCGAAAATCCTTATGGATGTAAAACTATCATTGCAATAACACATCAGGAAGATGTGAAGAAAGTGGTGGGAAGAATCTCCTTGGAGGATGACGCTGTGGAGAGGAAGGTTACAGTTCACATCACAGGTCTGAAGATTGAGGACAATGGGACCGTATACTGGTGTGGCACTGGCAGTGGCTCCAGTATGAAATGGAGCCCTCAAAGTCACACCAGAGTTATCCTCATTCTAGGTAAGATTGATAAAGATCTGCTAGCTGCTAGTTCACCACATCCTGTTTGGTAGCACCATCTTTTTTTTTTTAGTTTTTTTTTGCTGGCACGGTTGTGATATTGACTAAGATAGTGTGGGTGCTTAAACATGCAGTATGCCGTTTTGGGAGATAATTCTCCTGCAGAGCCTAGGATTAGTCAAGACAATACATGTAGGCCTGATTACTAGAATTATTCTATCTTATGTTACCATGAATCAAAACAAAATCATTTTTGAGGCACTGTGAACCAAAAGGTAAACCTAGAAGATACTTCTTATAGTAAATATGTAAATATTGCCCTCTGTTTCTTTTGTTTATTAAATTGTGAAAATATACCACAGAAGTTTTGCCACATGAAAATGTTCTATCCTAAAACTAAACAATGCACCTCTGCGGAGGAGAGCAGCCCTCTAGTGAACTCAGACACTATTTCTTCAACGTCCCTCATGTTGGACCTATACTACAGTTGAATAATAGTTTTAGAAAACAGTTTCTGCAGTTCACTAGGTCTGCTCTCATCCAGCAGGCTCTCAGGCTGCTGCCCTGCTCTCTAGACACAGAGCGTTTTTAATTATAAAATATTATGATAAATGATGCCTTCATTTTATATGGAGGCAAGAATGACTTGTAACCTACCCAGAGCAAATTATTATTATTATTTATTTTTAATTATTTTATTAATTATTAATTACATATTTTATTAATTTCAGAACCACCAACAGCATCCACGCCATCCACGCCATCAATTCATAGTAAGCTTTATGTTTTGATACTCATTAGTATGTTTGTGCGCTAAAACCCAAGATGAACCAGTGAATGGAGTTTGGATAGCTTCTGCCTTCTGGAGATGAATGTCCCTCCCTCTCAAAGAGTGCTGTCAACATACATAGGTCGATAGAGAGAGAGAGAGAGAGAGAGAGAGAGAGAGAGAGAGAGAGAGAGAGAGAGAGAGAGAGAGAGAGAGAGAGAGGGTGAGAGATCGAGAGGGTGAGAGAGAGCGAGAGGGTGAGAGAGGGTGAGAGGGCGAGAGAGATGGAAAGTACATTGTTCAAGTTTTCAAGTTTTGTTTTATTTGTCACATGGTACATGTACATTACAGTGGAATGCTTGGTTCTGTATGAGCCCCTTGAGATTGTGCTTCATACAGTAGAAAAAGTTAAATAATAAAGACCAAACACTATACAAAATATACAATATACAAACCAAAGTACAAAATGCAAACAAAATGCTCAAATTTGGTAGGGATGTAGTGCAAATCTTTGAGTAATAAATAGATAAAATATGGTGTAGTGTTAAAAAGTGTTTAAAGTGTCGAAAGTGAATGTTAAAGGTGAGTGTTTAAAGTGAGTGTGTGCATGTGGATGTGTGTGCAATAGAGTCATTGAGCATCCTGATGGCCCAGGGGATAGAAGCTCCTTTTGAGTCTCTCTGTACTGGGCCACGAGACTCCAGTAGCGCTTGCCTGTGATGGATCACGGTTTATGTGGGTTTTATTTTAGTTTATTCTAAGGTGCTTTGGATGTACAGTATTTTTGGTTTTCTGGTGTCAGGTGTGCAGTGCCTTGAAGTAGGCTTGGTTGTGTTCGGATGCTTGTCCATTTCATGTTTTCCCTCACTAGTAGAGGAGTGTCTCAAGCTCATGCTTCTAGGGTTTTCTCTGTCTCTAGTGCTGTTTTTGTTGTTGTTTTCAACTGCTAGGCAGTGGTGGTTACTTTGTCGTCGTCCCCCCCCCAGTTATTTTATACTGGTGTTTTATTTTTATTTATTTTATTCTTGTGTTTTACCCCACCCTCTCTCATCACTCAGCCATTAAGATTCCCCTTTTTGTGTGTGTCGCAGACACAATTGTCCCCCCCCCCCAATCCTGACATTGCCTGACAGCAGCAGTGCAAATAGGCAGTTGCTTGGGTGGCTAGAGTCTTTGACTATTCTTAGCCATGGCCCTGCAGCGCCTTACGCCTGGTGTAAATATCCTGGAGAGTGGGAAGCCCACCTCCAATTGTGCGTTCGGCTGATCGAGCCACTCTCTGCAGTCTGCTGTGGTCGTGTGCGGTGCTATTCCCAAACCAGGACCAGGAGGTGATGTTACCAGTCAGGATGCTCTCTATGGATGTTCTTTAAGATCTTCTGACTCACTTTGAACTTCCTTAGACGCCTAAGGAAGTAGAGGCGCTGCCGTGCCTTCTTCACAAATTGTACAAGTCCTGTTTCACAATCTCTTACTCTCTCTGTTCTCAGAAGCAGACAAAGCAGACAAGCAGACACTGCTAAATGATAATTTAATTTGAAATGTTTATAATATTTTGTCTAGAAATAGTTTTTTTTTTATTGTATTTTTATGTGCTCATTCTTTGCTCATAAGGACCACAAAGGGGATTTAATTCTGACAATAATGTGACTCATATAGATAGTTTTGAATATGCTACAAACTAAATTATGGATAGCTTTTATTTTTTATTTTAAGAGTTAGGGATCCCTGGGGGAGAAAATTATATTTTCAGGGGTGTCTTGGTCAAATAAACGTTAGGAACCACTGCCCCTCGAGGTAGACAGTTGTGTGGAGTGGAACACGTCCAAAAGTAGTGTGTGTGACATGTGGGCATGATGGTGTAGGTGGTGTAGAGAGGATGGTGTAGGTGGTGTAGAGAGGATGGTGGTGTAGGTGGTGTAGAGAGGATGGTGGTGTAGGTGGTGTAGAGAGGATGGTGTAGGTGGTGTAGAGAGGATGGTGTTGCATGGTGCAGTATGTGGTGTAGAGAGGATAGTGTTGCATGGTGCAGTATGTGGTGTAGAGAGGATGGTGTTGCATGGTGGTGTAGAGAGGATGGTGTTGCATGGTGGTGTAGGTGGTGTAGAGAGGATGGTGGTGTAGGTGGTGTAGAGAGGATGGTGTTGCATGATGGTGTAGAGAGGATGGTGTTGCATGATGGTGTAGAGAGGATGGTGTTGCATGATGGTGTAGAGAGGATGGTGTTGCATGGTGGTGTAGAGAGGATGGTGTTGCATGGTGCAGTAGGTGGTGTAGAGAGGATGGTGGTGTAGGTGGTGTAGAGAGGATGGTGTTGCATGGTGGTGTAGAGAGGATGGTGTTGCATGGTGGTGTAGGTGGTTGTGTAGAGAGGATGGTGTTGCATGGTGGTGTAGAGAGGATGGTGTTGCATGATGGTGTAGAGAGGATGGTGTTGCATGGTGGTGTAGAGAGGATGGTGTTGCAATGTTGCATGGTGGTGTAGAGAGGATGGTGTTGCATGATGGTGTAGAGAAGATGGTGTTGCATGGTGGTGTAGGTGGTGTAGAGAGGATGGTGTTGCATGGTGGTGTAGAGAGGATGGTGTTGCATGATGGTGTAGAGAGGATGGTGTTGCATGATGGTGTAGAGAGGATGGTGTTGCATGGTGGTGTAGGTGGTGTAGAGTGGATGGTGTTGCATGGTGGTGGTGTAGGTGCAGAGAGGATGGTGTCTCATGTACACATATGCTGCTGTGTCTTCAGGATGTGTGTCAGTCTAGCTACTGCTTTGGTGTGGTCCCTGGCTGCCATTGAGGGTGATGGAGGGCTCCTGGTTGCACTGTGCATCCAAAAATCAGTGCAGTGTGACTGAATATTTGTCCTTGTCGCACCGGTGCGCCTCATATTCCAGCAGGTCTGTCTGTGTGTATTACGGGTGTAACGGTACACACATCCGTACCGAACTGTTCAGTACTGGACCTTCGGTTCGGTACGCGCTGTGTACCGAACTAATGCAAAGTGGTGCATTCCATCGACATAGCATTGTACAGCTTATGGTACCTTCAGTGCATAGCCAAGATACATAGCATGCTAGTCTCACTAACTAAATAATGTTACTGTGACCACTCGGTTCTGATGCTGTGTTGTATAAAATGGAATATTAAATAAAAATCACTGTAGCATTGTCCAACTAACACAGTTAATGTTAGTTGCCGTTAACCCAACGTTAAGTGGTTTGTAACTGTTCTCACCATACCTTGCCGGATTGCCATGACATTTGCTGTGAACATTCATGACCTCTGCAGGAAGTAAGTTATTGATGTTGTTGACTACTTGACCTTCCCACTCACACTACCACCAGGCCAAATTGAGAACAAGATATCTAAAAAGTAATGTCCATAAAATGTGCTGTGCACACTCATGACCCCAAGAGGAAGACATCTCCTCTAGCGTCGCCATCATCAGACCAAACGTTTCATTTTCAAATGAGCATAATCTCCTGACCAGTTAGTCTTACAGTCACAAACTGTTGTGTGAATATTCATGACCCCTGGAAGACTATACTAGATTATAGATTTATAGCCTGGGACTGTTGCGACTGACAATATCAGCAACTCTTGTTTCTTTACATTTACATTTACATTTACATTTACAACAAGCAGTGCAGGGGCAAGGCTAAGAGAATCATTAAGAACTCCAGCCACCCGAACAACTGCCTCTTTGAACTGCTGCGGTCAGGCAAGCGATACCGGAGTCTCAAGGCGAGCACAGAAAGACTCAGTGAAAGCTTCTATCCCCAGGCCATCAGGCTGCTCAACGAACAATGAAAGCTCAACGAACAATGAACACTACACAACAACCATCAAACGCACATAGCACACACATCCACACGCACACACTCACTTTAAACAAACACACTGTAGCACCCACTCCCCACACTTTATATTTATTGATAAAGGATTTGCACTACAACTCGTACACCTTACTGTAAATTGTACCTAAATTGTACCTCATCCCATTTCTGCTTTGCACTATATAGTATTGTATATTAGTACACTGCATAGTATATTGTATATTATATGGTAACTCAGTTACGTCTATTCTGCATCGAACATTGTACATATGTCTATACTGAACATTGTGACCTCATTTTCTACTTCTAATTTACATGCTATACTATGTTATTTGATACTTATCTTGTCTAGCACAGTCTCTGGAGCGTAACAGTAAGAAGCATTTTACTTATAACTTGAAACTTGAAACTTGTCATCTACCCAGTAAAATGTTGCATGTGAATGTAACGAAAAAGTGGGGAGATTGTAGCCTACTCTACTGAGTGCATGCTTCTAGATACGGTGCATCTCTGTTGCAGATTCCACAGTGGTCATGGCCGTTATGTCTGTGTTTCTGTCTGTGATGCTCCTGGTCATCCTCCTCATCATCTACAGACTTAAGATAAGTAATGCCCTAGGTGAGACAAACACACACACGACATCACACCGATCCAATGTCTGTCTCTCGCTTTCTGATGAGCACACACGTGTACATAGACTCATACATTAATTTCAAAAACAACTTTTTAAATCAGGAGAGACAAGATTTAAATGCAAAAACATTTGTTTATTTTACTAAGATAAGATAAGATTTTCCTTTGCTAATCCCAGAGTTAAGAGTTCAACAGTTCTCAAGTTCTTCAGCCATTGGTCATGTCAGTCCTTGCCCACAGTTGTAGAGCCTAATGGCCATTGGCACAAAGGACTGACCAAGGCAATTTCTGGTGAATTGGGGGGGGTCTAGGATAGTTCTGTTAAGCCTGGTGAAGAAGAATGAAACTCTCTCTGGAGTGAGGAGATCTTAGGAATGATATAGATAGGACATTAGAGGATATGGCATTGGCTGGTGTCATTAAATGTTTCTCTTATTGTAACATCGCCTATGAATATGCAATGCATTTATTTACAAGTATGATCCATCCAGCCAACATCAAATTAGCTCATATCTCGAAATCATAGAAGTCCATTGTTTCAAAAAAGTTAAACAAAGAAGAAACTTGAAAACAAGTCACAGAGCCGTACTTTTTGTCAGTATAATTCATCACTGCAATAGACACAAGCTTCATACAGTAGTTTCATAGCTTCATAGTTTTTCAACACTGCAACACAGCACTCAACACTGCAGTACCCAAGTTTCAGCACTGTTTAATGAACATTGTTACTCAGCTGTAAGAGTTGTACCCTTCCTGCTGACTTGTCATACAGAACTTGCAAGTCGCTCTGGATAAAGGTGTCAGCTAAATGACTAAATATAAATGTAATGTAAGTGACATTGATCCCCTCAAGTCTGAACCAGAACTACTGTATGAAGTGACATTGATCCCCTCAATACTGAACCAGAAGTGACAGTGATGGAAAAAAAAATCTACGCCCGCTTGCCTCAACGACTACCACCCTGTAGCCCTCACCTCCATAGCCATGAAGTGCTTTGAGAAGCTAGTGAAGGGCTACATCTGTTCCTCCCTCCCCATCAACCTGGACCCTCTGCAATTTGCATATCGCCCCAACAGGTCCACGGAGGACGCCATAGCCCATGTGCTGCACACAGCAGCATCACACCTGGACAAGAGGCAGGGGAACTATGTGAGAATGCTGTTCATCGACTACAGCTCAGCATTCAATACCATAGTCCCCTCCAAACTCATAGCCAAGCTCAGGGACCTGGGCTTGAACTATGACCTCTGCCAGTGGGTCTTGGACTTCCTGACGGGCAGACCCCAGGTGGTAAGAGCAGGCAACTGCACCTCCTCATCCATCACGCTCAACATAGGGGCCCCCCAGGGCTGTGTTCTGAGCCCCCTCCTCTACTCCCTGTACACACATGACTGCGTAGCACAGCGGAACAACAACACCATCATCAAATTTGCTGATGACACAGTAGTGGTGGGCCTGATCTCTGCCAACGACGAAAGGGCCTACCTGGAAGAGGTAGAGAACCTGTCACAGTGGTGTCAGGAGAACTGCCTCTCCCTGAACGTCAGCAAAACAAAAGAGATGATTGTGGACTTCAGGAGGTCGGGGGTCAAGGACTACAGCCCCCTCAGCATCGACGGGGCACCGGTTGAGAGAGTGAACAGTTTCAAGTACCTCGGAGCCCACATATCCGAGGATTTGACATGGACCACACACATTGACAGTGTTGTGAAGAAGGCACGACAACGCCTCTACTTCCTCAGGCGCCTAAGGAAGTTCCAAGTCAGTCAGAAGATCCTTAGGAACTTCTACTCATGTACAATAGAGAGCATCCTGACTGGCAACATCACCTCCTGGTTTGGGAATAGCACTGCACAAGACCGTAGCAGACTACAAAGAGTGACACGTTTAGCCGAACGCACAATTGGAGGGGGGCTTCCCACCCTCCAGAACATTTACAACAAGCGGTGCAAGGGGAAGGCTAAGAGAATTATTAAGGACTCGAGCCACCCGAACAACTGCCTCTTTGAACTGCTGCGGTCAGGCAAGCGATACCGGAGTCTTAAGGCGAGCATAGAAAGACTCAGAAGAAGCTTCTATCCCCAGGCCATCAGGCTGCTAAACGAACAATAAACACTATGCAACAACCATCAAATGCACACAGCACACACACCCACACGCACACACTCACTTAAACAAACAACACACTGCAGCACCCACTCTCCACACTTTAGATCACACAAACACACTTTATATTTATTGATAAAGGATTTGCACTACAACTCGTACACCTACTGTAAATTGTACCTAAATTGCACCTCATCCCATTTCTGCCTTGCACTATATAGTATTGTATATTAGTACACTGCACAGTATTGTATATTATATGGTAACTCAGTTACATCTATTCTGCATCGAACATTGTACATATGTCTAAACTGAACACTGTGACCTCATTTCTTTTTTACTTCTAATTTACATGCTATACTATGTTATTTTATTTCATACTCATCTTGTCTTGCACAGTCTCTGGAGCGTAACAGTAAGAAGCATTTTGTATAAAAGTATTCTGTACTTCTGTATGACAACTATTAAAGAAACTTGAAACTTGAAACTTGAATTGTATAACATAAATAAAAAGTTAAGTTACATGGTTATGTTGGCTACGTTGGCTATATTTAGGCTATGTTGACAATAAGAAACAAATAATACATCGGCCTGATCCTTAAATGCTGGTGGCGATGGGGTGGTGGAGGGGCAAAGACAGACACACACACACGCACGCACGCACGCACGCACACGCACACACACGCACACGCACACACAGAATAAAGCGGCTCGCCTGGCACTAGGCTGTTCATACAGGACAAGTATTGGTTTTATGCATGAACATCTGGCATGGCTGATGGTTGAAAATAAAAATTAAATAAAGTATCGATGAGTCTTCTAATGCTACTGCGGAACATTATTAGCACTGGTAAGCCATCTAGCTTGGCTCAGCAGTTAGAAATTACTTCTGAACATGGTTACAACACTAGAGGGACAGCTTCTGGTAACATCAGAACAAAAACAGCACCAAAATAAAATTTTCTCAAACTCACTGGCATATATAGGTCAATAGTACTCTGGAATGCTCTGCCGAAAAACATCTCATCCACAATACATAATAAAATTACTTACTACTTACTAAAAAAATATTAAGAGATATCTTGCAAACTTGTCAAGTAACTGTTATCTGTGTATTTTATCTTTTCTTTTTTGTTTGACTGGAATGTTAGATTTTATAATGTGAATTTGTATATTTGTATGCATTTTTAATTTATGTGTTTTGTTTTATTTTTTATTCGTATTTTTTGTTGTACATTTTGTATTGTATTTGTTTTGTCCAGGACCCCAGGACGACTAGAGGCTCTTTCATGTGTCTCTAATGGGGATCCTTTTAATAAACATAAACATAAACATAAACATAAACATAAACATAAACACACACACACACACACACACACACACACACAGAAACGAGGAAAGCATCAAGAAAAGCAGGTTCAAATCTTGTATCCAAGATCGTCATAGGTTGATTGAAACACCATGTGATCGGACACAGCGTATTATTATTCTGGCACATAATTATTATATTATGTGCCAGAAAACACATGTTCTACAGTCCTGATAATTATCCCATCTCACTGTGTTGTTATTTTTATTCTAATTAGTGTATTTACTTGACCACGTATTGCACAGTTATACAGCCCTGGCATATTCTTATTTAATTTTTTTTACTTATAAGTACTATATGTACTATATTCTATTGTGCTTATATTTAATTTAGTTTATATCCCATTTTATTTTATTCAACCTCTATATATATTTTTGTTTTTAATTATCTTTTTTCTCCTTCTTTTTCCGATTTTTCTTCCATCCCAATGTTAGTCGTTATGCCAATTCCCAATCCCCTTCCTGGTCGTAGCGCACTCTACCCCCTACCGTCGGTCTGGGAGGGCGGAGACTATCACATGCTTCCTCCGACACATGTGTAGCCAGCCCACCGCTTCTTTTCACCTGGCAGCGCGGACTCTCACTGGGAGAGTGTAACGTGTGGAAGGTCACACTACCTCTCCTAGATTCTTCCCTTACTGTGCAGGCGCCCCAACCGAACTGTAGGAGTCACTGTTTACAATAACCAGGACCCACCCTCGTCGGGTTCCCCACCAACTAACACTGCCAATTGTGTTAGTATGGACGGTCGGCCAACCCAGAAGCACCACAGCTGGATTCGATCCCACTGTCTCTGTGGTGGTAGACAGACGCTTAGTCCGCTGCACTACCCGGCCGCTCCAATAAAGACCTTTCTGATTCTGATTCTGATTTTGATATATGGGATATAAGTGAGAGAGAAGTCTTCCCGGTTGAACTTAGAGCTTCCTAATGTCGGTCATTGCTGGTAATGATTCAGTAATATATTTAGGATGCACCTTGGACGAATGTCTCACAGGGGAGGCTATGGCCTTGAAAGCCCTGGCCAAAGGACCAAATTCCTAGCACGTAAGTCGGATATGTTGGATAGAAAAACACTTAGGATGTTGTCAAGTGCCCTAATACAGAGTCATTTTGACTACGCTGCCTCCTTCTGGTACAGTAGTGCACCCCAGAAAATTTTAAATAAATTTCAGACTGCCCAAAACAAATTGATTAGAGTAGTGTTAAAGATTCCTACCCGCACTCACCTGGATGTAGCCATATTTAATCAACTTAATTGGCTTCCAGTGGAAAAACGGGTTATTTAAATCAAGTTGGGCCTTACCCATAAAATAATGTATAATAGGGTCCCCTCATATCTCTCAAATTATTTTATGTGCTTTAGGGACACCCACTCCTATGCAACGAGGGGCAGTTTAACTGATATCAAACTGTGCATTTTTAGTAGCTCAATGGGGAAAAATACCTTTCGGTACTCTGCAGCCTATGAGTGGAACAAACTGCCAGTGTCCATAAAAATGATTGTCTCAGAAGGAATTTTAAAAAAAGAGATGAAGAAATGGCTTAGTCGCGTAGGATGATGATATATGGGGGTGTGCTGTAGACTTTGTGTTTGTTTGTGTTATTGCATTTATTTTGTATTGTATTTATATGTCTTATTTGTGCATGGTGGATACTAGTCATCTTGTCCATTGTCCATTGTGAGGACCACAATGGAAATAAACCGTACGGTTTTATTGTGTTTTAATCCTCAACGATTTTAGATTATATGTGATGGCTGCATGTGTGTACCGGTATTGTATGTAATTTTGATTGTCAAA